>NW_011889317.1:741483-751969 GCF_000151845.1 Pteropus vampyrus
CTGTTCAAATGTCACATCCTTCAGGAGGCCTTTCCTGACCACCTTAAGTGAAGTAGCAACTTCCCAAATCTCCAATACCCCTCAAGTGCCGAGGTACTTTCTCTTGGGCCCTTGTCACTTACTGGCATGGAACAGATTATGTCTTTGTTGTCTGTCTTTTCTCCCAACCTCCATTCAAACTTAAGCTCCCAAAGGGAGGGAGTTTTGCTCACTGCTATATCCCCACTGCCTAGAGCAGTACTTGGCAGATGAAAGTGTTGGTGAATGAATGTAGAGATAAACATTTAATGAGATATTTCCACCATGACTTTATGAGTGTAACCCCTGTACTAAAGAATTCTGCACCAGAGCTGCTGAGAGATATTTTGATTTTATGTGCACAAGTAGCATGATTTACCCTTTTAGATGTTATTTCTTTAAAATAAACAAGAAACAGCCTCCTCTTAAATTGAGACCAATGTAGAGTTTAAGTACATCCTACAACTATTGATTTAATGCTGCTTATTATGTGTAAGGCATAGTGTCATATGCTGCACATACAAAAAAGTGAAAGGGTAGAATTGTCTAAATCGCTTCCTGGAGACCTCTTTTAGCAGTGTGTGAGACACCGGAAGAGAACAGCTTTTACATGGCTGGTTTGCATCTTAATCCCTGGAATGTGAATGCGAAAAAGAAATCATATTTATTTATTTTCTATTTTGTTTTATTTTTATTTACATTTTCATAGTCGATGCATTTATATGGTATAACCTTCAAAAAGGTACACAGTGACAATTGTCTCTCCAGCTCTGCAACCACCCAGCTACTTTCCTTGAAGGTAATCAAGATAATCTGTTTCTTGTCTGTCCATCCAGCTATTTCTATTCAGATACAATCCAATACATATCATTTATTTATTTATGAATATTTACAAGTCTGACGCCAATGTTCCATCTCAATCAGCCAGCAACAAAGTCCACTTCATTGTATGCTGCTTACCCACCACCGTGGGGTCACAGGAGAACCAAGAGGCTCATGCTGGTGCCCAGACAGTGGTAGAAGGTCTCTAACCTTCAGTCTAGCACAGCCAAACTTCCTCATCACCAAAATTCCCAAAAGAGCCTTGAACACATTCATCTCCATGGCCTCTTGTCCCAGCCTGGGACACTGACATCATTCCCTGTTCTGGTGTGGAGGAGAGACTGTTCCATGGTGTGACCATTGTTTGACCACTGCCAGCCCCTTCTTCTAGATCCAGCTAAATCTGGGCTAAAATAAGATTGATTCCTATTAACCCCCTCAGAGACTATCTGACCTCTGCCTTGTGCCCCAAACATGCTGGTTTCTGAAACAGACCCTCAACCTGCCCCGGGCAAGTATGTAAGGCATTTTCCCCTTATCTGGAGCAGGCAATGCCCCAGTACCCTTATCCATCCTGTCCTGTCCTATGGAACCCCTTAGCACCTGCTATGTGGCATGGAGGATATCCATGTCATTTTGATGCCATCCAAGACAAGCTTCATATGTAAGTTCCCTTAATAAACTCTTAAGGCAATAGTTGTTTTTGGCCTCTTTGGTCTCTAGGCCCTAGGAAATTTTACATAACATCCGCAACCCAGGCACCTAGGGTTATCCTCTCTAGGTACACCAGAGCCACCATTCCTCTCTGAGTAGGTACCCATATAATTTAACTTCCCAACAGGGGAAGTTTTTAAAGTTATAAGGCTGTTATTCATAATTGCTCTCAGGAACAGAACTAGAGAGAGACAAGAAAAAGCCTAGTATGTAAAATTTAAAGAGGTATACCCTCTCTGGGTGGGGCAAGTGCAGGGGTGGCATTTGCATGACTCAGAGAGTAAGTGCCTCCTTAACTATTAGGTGTCTCTCTCTTGCCTCACCTAGTCCTGTCCTGATTACTGTGGTAGACAGGACTAAAGCCACCTGTGCTGGACAAACCTGGAAATAAGCCCTCTTCTCCTCTGAGACTCTTGACTGTTACAAAACTTTCTCTTAACACTCCCCAAACTCCTCCCCAGGAAAGTAGAGGTAATGACTCCCTTTCTTCTAGTCACTGCTGCCTCTACCTGTCTCCCCACTAGTGGAAGCCCCTCCAGGAACTCAGACCAGGAAGGAGATGGTCTTCAAGTCCCACGATGAACTCTCCTAACACAGGGAAGCAAAAATGCCTGGCCTCCCTCTGGTACTGGAAGAGAGAGTACAAGGGAGGGGAGAGAGAAATTAATATCCGTGTAAACTAGCTGCCCTGACTACACTGGGAGGCTCTGGGGTATTCATACCATGAAACTACAGATACCAACGTAGCACAGGATGTGACATCTGAGTGTCTGGGACATTCACAAGCAAACAGAGCAGGAAGGATATTGAGTGCTGATTCAGCCCACGCAGCTCTCTTTTGAAGTATTCCTGGCCTCAGGCATAGAATGAAGGTAGTGCCACAGCCCATTTCCCTGTAACCCCAACTAGGCTGAGATTTCAAATGAGCACCAGAGTCCTGCGTCAATAGTCAGCCTTTCACACCCAAAACACAGGTGAGCAGGAAGAAGTCCCAGCAGGTAGAAGGGAGACCACAAGTCCTTTCCTTGTGAATTCTCCTGTCTGTGTTTCCTCCTTGAGCCAAAGCTGCTGAGGCTCAGATGAGGACATCCCACATCAGAAGCAGAAACAACTTTCCACGTAAGAGCTCTGAGTGCAGCTGAAATGTGAGGCTAGTGGTACATCCAGATGGTGGTGGGATCTTCTTTCCTGAGTATTGGCACTAACCAAAGCTTCATATCTAGTTCAAAACAACTTGATGAGGAACAAGTGCATTTTCTTGTATCTCTTTCCAAGAGCTAGTGTCTCTGGAATGTGAACTCAATGTTTGTCCAGGCAGAATGACTGAGCCCAGTTCTGTAATCTTAGCATAGAAAGAGGAGGCCCTGGCAGTAGAACAAAGTGCTTTCCTGAGGGTCCTGGACCCAGCAGGAGCAGGTCAGATAACACTGAGGGTTAAATACAGGCATTCTGGCAGTTAAAGGTGGGAGATGAGCCATGGCAGCTACTGTCCACATCAGAGAGTAAATCCTACCTGGCACCAATGTACCAAAAAGTTGCCTATGGAGCTATCATCAAGGACACTCATGGTGCCAGGCAACAAGGCCCATGGGACCCATTTGTACTTTTTTGTTTCTCCTAAGAGATTGGTTAGACAAAGGCTCACCTGAAGAACTTTAAAAATGCTGATGTCTGGGCACCAATTTTGAAAGAGCTTGATTTAACTAGTTCAGGGTTATGCGCTGGGCAGCTTCCCAGGCAATTCTAATGAGCAGTAAAATCCCAGGCAACTCTAATGAAAACCACTGTTCTAAGACAACTGTTCCCCACTCTTCCCAACTTTTGGTTATATTGTCCAAAGGAAAGAAGGAAAGAATCCACCTCTCCAAATAATTTTACTACTTCTTTCATGACAGATTTAAGCATAACTGTGCCTAGGTCTTATTTTCCCATGCTCTAGGAATTTCTTTGTGGGGCACCTAGGTATTTAAAGCAAACCTGACCCACACATGTGAATGCATGTTTGTGTGCATTCATGTGTGCATGTGCAGGGGTGGATCGAATTACTGTAGGAACCCAGGGAACATACACAGTGAGCTGTAAACCAAGGAATTTAATCAGTAAAAACAGAAAGATACAATTAAGCCTCTTTGTAAGCAACCTGCAGATGTTCGTCTTCGGGCCCAGCTTTTCATCTCATTCAGGTAGGCACACAGCACCTCACTGCCACTGACATGCAGAGGAGGATTAGAGCACCAGCAGGCCCAGCGCATCTAGAACCAGGCTTCTCTCCCTTGACCAGGCAAAATCAGAGATGTTGCCAAGCTGATGCCTAGAAAGTTCCTTAAATCTGCACCCACATGGTGTGATCCCTGATCCACTGACCCTTTCCTTTCACCCTACAGCATCTCTTCAAGAAATGCAATGGCTGAGAGCAGTCACTTCCCAGACACTATCTATCTTTCAGAGCAATTAGCCAACAGAGTGAAGAAAAATTTGGATTTCCCCAAATTCAAAAACAAAATATAAATATGCTTGTCAGCAGACAATTTTTTTCCCTAAACAGTATCTCCAATCGAGTATAGCCCACGTACCACTCACACAGTTGTATGTCCCTTGGAAATGGTCAACTAGCCAGACTTCCCTGAAAAGGCTCCAGTGAGGAAATAAGCCATATTATTGTGTGGCACTCAGAAAATGTGCCTAAGGCTTATCCACTTCTCTTTTGCTTCTCTGTGTCCACACAGCTTGTTTTCTGTGCTACATTTCATTCATGTGTTCCCTTTCATGGCTGCCTGGTATGTTCACTCCACCCCAGGTTCACGTGGACCTACCTGAGGAAGAATCATGCATTACTGCACCCTCCCTGGTACTGGGGAGACTTGCTCCTTCCCATGGGAGCTGTCTTTTTACTCTCTCTGCCTCCTACTATACCAGAGCTTGAATAAAAGAATCCTTGGTACGCCAGCCTGCCATCTTTTTAATAATGTCACATGAAGAGGAGGTCTCTGTACAGGGCATGGGTTTCCATAGCAATGTTCATGCATCTCTCTCAAATATACCACTCCTTTCTCAATCAGAAACTCATGTCTCTTATGACCCTCGTATCACTCTAAAACCCTAGTAACTGGAATATTTTTTCTCTCGCTTTGCTAAAAGGAGTTATAATTCTTCTCCAAAGGTGGAGAAAAGAGAACATTTTGCATGAGTTTTATTGGATCCTGGCAATAGTAAATAGTTTGAGGGGCACAATAACCTGCAGGTGTATCACTCCCACTGCATGAAGCCATTCCTGGCTCCCTGCAGACAAGAGGGCTTTAATGGATTTAAGGGTCCCTAGGGATCTGGCCTACCATGGAACTGTCACTTCTTCATGCTCTGAGTTCCTCAGAGCCCCAGATGAGTTTTGCTCTCACTCCCTGCAAAAGAGGCTCTGTGGTTCCCTGTGGAAATGCTCGCACCCCATCTTTTCCCACTACCTCCCATTTATCTTTGGGGCTCAGTTTAGACTTCCCTTACTTCAGGCAGTTTTCTCCAATGCCACAGGCTGCTTAGGGTGGTGTCTTCTGTGACCGTCGCAGCCACAGTTTGCTCCTACCCTAGCACCTGTTCTGAAGTGCCCTTTCGAGTGTCTATCCTCAGTCATTCCTAACTCTACACCCAGACCTTGAGCCCCTTGGGAAAAGAGATGTGGGCCCATTACTATAGTGCTGGCACCTGGAACATGTCAGCATGGGCATTCTTCCAAAAACGTTAACGAACCCTCTCGACTCAACTTCTGTGCCACTCCATAGGCAGACAACACTTTAGGATGCTTACAGGCCTTTCTCCTCACCAGGAGCTGGCTGCCCTGTCTGGAATACCAAGAATATCCTCTGCAGACCAAACCTGAGCCACAAGTGCAAAAAGTTCTTCCCAAGCCCACTCTCCTATTGTTACACTCAATCTGGGCCATGACTGACATTGTGTATAAGACAGTATACTTCCCCAGCAGACACTGAAGGCTTTTTGTTAACTTTGAATCTCTGGAGAATTGTGGGGGCAGGGAGGTATGGACACATAATTCAAAACACAAAATAGCTCAGTCAGACACATGTGAGCAAAATAAGGTGCTGAGCGACTGAGCGCAAAGCACACACACCAAAGAGCCAACAGTCGGTGAGCTGGGGTTATTGCCTTTCCTAGATTTCTCAGAATATTGAGGCTAGTGTCAGACCAGACTATCCCACGTATGTCTTTAAGTAAAGCCACAACAAATGTAAGAGTTTCTCTACATGTGGTTGGCAGCACATTCTTCCCATGAGATAAATTTCAGTAAGAACTTCCCCCAAGCTTCTAGCTGGTCAAATAGGGTGACCACTGAATGCTGGGGCCACTAGACCTGTCCCCTCATGGAGTATCTCCAGATACATTGTTATTTGTATCATAACATCGCTGCCATTATCAACATCATGGAGCCTTAGTGCCTCTTTAACCCCCAGGTGCAAGCTGGAGTGGTCTCTGCTGAGGGGCTCCCCCATGGCAACTCTTGTTTGGGGGCTGACCTTGCCCCAGGACAGTGAAAAAAACATCAGAGTAGAAAACATCCCTCCAGGTGGAGATGATACACCTTCAGCTGTGACAGAACAAAAGAGGGCTGGGGCAGGTATGAACTGGGGGAGGCCAGGCTCAGGGTAACAAAGTGAGCCCACCACTCAAGCACAAGCCTCATTTAGCAAATCATCAGGAGCATTCGAGTTCTTGCTCCAGAGACCACTCCACCCAGTTCCATACCACAATGTCATTTATTTTTTAGCTTGTCTAACTTTGGCTGAGGGTTAATGATGTGTTTATTAATCCAATGTCAGAGAATCTCAGAGGAAAACTTTGCCAAAGAATGAAGGGTCCACCAAATGAGAAATGACATATGTAACTGGAGCAGACCAGGTAGACTATCAATGTCTATGTTTAATGAATGCCTTTTCCTGCCATGAGCAAATATTAACGGCTTAAAAGGTTATAATTTGGGAGCCAAACGAGCAGGCATCCTTGAAGATAACCAGGTGACAGAGCATGAATTAGACTAAGCAGAGGTGAGGCTGATTTGCACATTTGCCACTCACTGTTACACATAGATTTGCGGGAAGGTGTTTGGGGGAGGAGGGAAGCACATCTGGAAGGATTCAAGTGCCAAATGCACATGCATTTGATGTCACCCTTGAGAATCTTAGAAAGGTCATGATACTTGCAGAGAAGGGATACAAAGAGGCTGAAATGCCTTCTCTGCTTGGAGAAGGAGAGAAAAACTGGACTTGTAGAGGTTGCTAGCTCTAAGGAATATGAGAGGCTGGTGAGCAGGACCACTCAGATACCAAGTTCTGGGAGCTTTTGTCAAAGCCCACTGGGAAAACAAAGACATTTCTTTAGGTGCTGGGCTGAGAAGGCAGCCCTACTTGACCCAAACACTCCCCACAGGTGCCTAATACAGGTCATGGTTTGATCTGCAGTCACCAAGTAAGTGCCATACAGAGGAATATGGTGCAGAGTGAAAACAAGGTGGGCTGAGCTGTGGGCACCTGACCCTGGTTGGCAAGATGGCCCTGTTACACATATATTTGCACACACACACATGCTAGAATAAGACATCCTACATGGTAGAAAAAAACACAGGAGAATATCAAAAACCAGGAACCTATAAAAAACTGATATATTGGACTTTATTATAGTTAAAAATGTCCATTCTTCAAAACATTCTGTTAAGGTAATAAAACGACAAGCCACAGAGTGGGAGGAAATAGTTATGGAGCACATATCTGATAAAGAACTGGTAGCCAGGCCATAGAAAAAAATTCTCAAATTCAATAATGATAATCCAATATAAAAGTGGGCAAAGAATTTGAGTCATCATTTCACTGAAGAAGATATACAGATGACAAATAAGCAGATTAAAAGATGCTTGCTTTCATCAGATAGTAGGGAAATGCAGGTTAAAACCACCATGACACCACTCTGCACCTATTAGAATATCTCAAAGAAAAAAAAAATGACACTATTAAGTACTAAAGAGGATGTGGAGCAACTGAAATTCTCATATGGAGATGGTGGAAATGTAAAATGATATGATCGCTCTGGAAAACAGTTTGTCAGTTTCTTAAAAGTTAAGCAATTACTTACCATATGGCACAGATGTTGCAATCTTTGAAATTTACCCTATAGACATGAAAACATATCCACTCAAAAACAAATGTGAAGATTAATAACAGCTTTATTCATGATCACCAAAAACTGGAAACAATTCAAATGTCCATCAACCAGTGAACAGATAAACAAGCTGTGACGTATCCATACAGTGGACTATTACTCAGCAATAAAAAGAAATCACTTATTCATGCAACAACGATCAATCTCAAATGCATTATGCATATGAAAGAAGTGGAACTGAAAAGACTACATGTGGTAAGAGTCCATTCATATGACATTCTAGAAAAAGAAAACCATAGGGACAGGAAATAGATCAGTGGTTGCCAAGAGATGGGAAAGGAGAGAGGACTGACTATAAAAGGACTTAAGGAAACCTTTTGGGATGATAGAAATAGTTATTTATCTTGATCTGGATGATGGTTACAGAATTATATAAGTTCATCATGGAATTATACACCTAAAAAGGGTCATCTCACTGTATGTAAACTAAACCTCAATAAACCTTTTAAAAAATGCCATTTTGCAATGTAGTGATATAGTCAGAGCCCCGGGAGTACAGAGGAAATCAGGGATCTCAGTGGGCAAAATCTGGCCCTGTTTGACATTTTAGCGCCTGATGGGGAGAGTGGAGGAAGGCTCTAACTTCCAAGCAAGCCAGAGAGAGGAGTGTCCTCCTGGGGAAAAGAAGGCAGTCAGGAGCTGGAGGGGAGGGTGTGAAGTGACCCCAGGTCCGTCATCACGGAAAATTCTTATGCAAACTGCTTCCCACTACCCTCCCACCCAATTGGCATACCCCGTCATTCAAAAGGTCTAGAATTCATTGAAGAGTCTGAGGTTTGGAAAGGAGTCCACCCCGTGGATGGCCTCCACCCAGAGCCAGGTCAGGACTGCTGACTCCAGAAGACCATTAATACCACATCAGACACACCGAAATGCACCATGACTTCCAGCAAGCATTAGGTAGCATGATATTGAATCACTGGATATTGGACAATGTTTGGCCTACAAAAATATCAGTACTATATGATTCTGCCTAATATTTATTTTGGTTATAAAAAACCTATTAGATTTTTATACCAATTTAACTTCAAAATCATTTAGTTAATGGTAACTCAATATTACAATTAAAGTAGCTGCTTGGCAATAACAATCTGGGCAGTTGTCATACATACTTGGAAATTCTTCTAAGAAAAGCTAAACCACCAGTTGCCTTAAGATGTAATGGCCTTTTTAGTAATACAATACTTAATAGCTAATTACAGTAACATAATCATAATCATAATGCTTTACAGATATTTAAGCACCGTAACACTCCATAATTTTTTCTGGTCAAGCATTTTTCTAAAGAATATCTGTATTGAGGCATGATTTACATGTGGTGAAATGCACAGACCTAGAGTGTCTGGTTTATTCTTTCTGACAAATGTGCCCCTACCAAGATACATATTTCTTCTAACCGAGAAAGTTTCCTCTTCTTCTTTCTTAGTCAGCCTCTCCCAAGCAACCTATAATCTGATTGTTATAATCATTTCTGGGCTTTTTTTACAACTTAAATAGAATCCCATGTGTGTATTCTTTTGTTTCTGTTTTTTTTTCATGTGGCATGTTTTTGGAGATCACCGTGTTATAGCATGTACAATGGTTCATTTCTCTTTATTGCTGAATAGTATTCCAATGTATTGATGTGCCATAATTCTTTAACCAATTTTCTTATTGATGGGCAATGGGTCATTTCCAGTTTGGAGTTATTATGAATAAAGCTGTATGAACATATATGCATAAGTGTTTTTTTGAACATACGTTATGTTTCCAGTTTTCCTGGATAAATACCAAGCAGTAGAATTGTTCGGTCATAAGGTAGACATATTCTCAGCTTTCGAAGAAACTACTTGTGGGCTTTCCAAAGTGGCTGTTCCACCTCATCTTCCCCACACAATGAGCAAAAGTCCAACTGCTCCACAATTCACCAGCACTTACTGTGGTTAGGCAGGTTCAGTGCAACTACCTCAGTGGTTATGTTGCGGAATCTTATTGTGAAGTAATCTCCATTTCTCTGAGGCCTGAGGAGACTGGGCACCTCCCTCCTCATGTGCTTGTGGAACTTTCCTGTAGTTAGCCTTTGTATAAGTGCCTTTAAAAGCCTCTGTAAAGTTTTGGGGCCCAAGTGCTGATGCCCAGAGATTAAGCAATGCTGCCCTGATTTCCCTGGCCCCACCTACCTGACCCTCCCTTTACCTCCCATCTTGCCTTGCAGACTCCTTTCCCTTGTTCAGAAGTCATAAAACCAGCAGACCCCTGAGCCCTTGGGTTTGAGAAAGAGAGGCCATTGCAGCCTTGATCCAAGCATTTCTTCAGCAAGGAAAGTTCTGCCCTACAGGAATTCAGATGCCTGCTATGAGGGAACAACTTTTGGCCAGCGTGCTATGTACCTATGAACCGTTCATGGTGTACAGCAGGTACTCCATAAATGCCAGTTCCCAAACCACTGCCACTCCCACCTTGGCTGCACTACTGAGGGAGACGTTAGTGAAATGGGATCTCAGATCACAAGCGTCCATCCTCCCAGGAATCGTCCAAGGACAATACAAGATTCTCCTATTCTGAGGACAAACTAAAGCTGAGCCAGATCTCAGCCAGACTTCCTGATTTGTACATCCAGCCCCCAAATTCCACCAGTGTCCCTACTTCTCCCCTATGCAGGTGCTGCCTTTGGCCTGGTCCAGGTTACCTTACAACCTCCAGCAGGTGTGTGCTTCCAGGCAAAGGCTGTAGA
>NW_011889317.1:752019-756030 GCF_000151845.1 Pteropus vampyrus
TCCCTTGTTCAGAAGTCATAAAACCAGCAGACCCCTGAGCCCTTGGGTTTGAGAAAGAGAGGCCATTGCAGCCTTGATCCAAGCATTTCTTCAGCAAGGAAAGTTCTGCCCTACAGGAATTCAGATGCCTGCTATGAGGGAACAACTTTTGGCCAGCGTGCTATGTACCTATGAACCGTTCATGGTGTACAGCAGGTACTCCATAAATGCCAGTTCCCAAACCACTGCCACTCCCACCTTGGCTGCACTACTGAGGGAGACGTTAGTGAAATGGGATCTCAGATCACAAGCGTCCATCCTCCCAGGAATCGTCCAAGGACAATACAAGATTCTCCTATTCTGAGGACAAACTAAAGCTGAGCCAGATCTCAGCCAGACTTCCTGATTTGTACATCCAGCCCCCAAATTCCACCAGTGTCCCTACTTCTCCCCTATGCAGGTGCTGCCTTTGGCCTGGTCCAGGTTACCTTACAACCTCCAGCAGGTGTGTGCTTCCAGGCAAAGGCTGTAGACCTCCACGCATCACTCCTCAGGGGCTCTCTTAATCACCTTCAATTCTTCCCTCCAAAACCTTCTTTCTGGCAAAGTGACCATTTCTTCCCATCTGGTCAATCTGGTCATTTCTGGGTAATGATTAGTTCATGAAGTGAGAAGAGTCCTGAACTAGGGGTAAGGAGATATAAAGTCTAGTCTCTGTTTGCAGCTGGAGAGCTGCTGAGTTTAGATGAGGGGCTCAGTCCTGTGCAAGAAGGACCCCGCTCTGACAGGCAAGCTCCTGGTACTTCCTTGATTTGGGTCTCACTAGAGATGTCAGAGAAACACATTTGGTTTTGTCAGAGAAATATAGAGGAAACTCAGCATGCCACAGGCAAGACAGAGAGCAGTGTCCTCGAAGAGACAAAGGGGCCTAGAGAGGCCCTGACCTTCAGGCTCTACACAATCATTTTGGATGAGTCATGCAGTCAGGAGACCTGTGCCCAGAACAAACTGGCTTCCTTCTGTCCCATGACACTAGCTTGAATCCTCCCTCAACTCAGCACTTGAGTCAGAACTTTTGTTTTGGTGAGATTGGGCCTCTATGTGGGGTCACCAAAGTTCCACTGCCTTCCTTCCTTGCCACCCCACTGCCCCCACCCCTTAGTGAAACTCATCAACAAAGACTTAGAGGGGGTGATGCTCTGGCCAGACATTGGGTGTGGTGGACAATGACACTGGGAAGTAGTGGCAGCAAAGGGAAAGGGCACTTTGTTCTGGGAGAGAGTGCAGAGCCAGGGGGCTGCAGAGGGCAGGCTAGCCACACCCAGACCTTAGCCTCAGCTAATTACAACCAGATGTTGCATCACCCAGAGCTGCAGGGTGGGGAACAGGGAGAAAAGGGCAGACCCCTAAGACATGCAGAGAGGATCCAGATGTTGGGAAGTGCCAATGTGGAGGTGAGCTCTCTTGGTAGTGATAGACACAGTGATAGCACTCAGAAGCCAGCCAGGCTCTGGAGAAATAATAATTTCTTTCTTCATAAGCAGGATCTTTTGGAAGCATATTCTGGAAAAATAATAATAATTTGCAATAAAATTCACTTTATAACTCCCTAAGAGATGAGATATGTTTAAGTGCAATATAGAACACCAATGAGTTATCACCAGACATGAAAGACTTGGGTCAGGCTGTTGCTGTCACCTCTAGACCACATATGCCAAGGTGACAGGTGGCCCTGGGAATTACAGAGTCTAGAGATCAAAGGTTTCATGAGCAGGTACCATCGATATAGTAATTTTTCAGAGCAACTCCCCACTCTTCTCTGTGAAAGGACCCCAGTGTTCTCGCAAATGTCCCCCACCTCTAAACGACAGCTAGTGACTAGTGACTACTTCGGAGGGGTGGCAACCCACTGTGTTTACTTTGAGAGAAAGTGTGCAAACCATATTTTCCTGAATCAAAACTACCTACCTAATCATTATTTCTAATGGTTTCTGTCACTTTCTCTGACATATTTCCGATGCCAACACACTCTCATTTGATTAATGCAAAATGTATAAATTGTACCTAAATGATGCTTAAATGTATACACACACACGCACACATACCTAAGTCATAAAAGCCTGCCTTGATAATGTACAGTCTACAGTCATCATCTGTGCTACTAGTCTGTGGAGCTGGCCAGACCTCATACAAGGCACAGGGGCCAGTGATCTGACCAAGGATAAAAGCAAGAAGCAACAAAGAATATGGTGTTGCCTTATGAAAAATAACATTAAGTAAAATAACTTGCCATTCAAAGAAAATTTGTTTTACCTGTTACATAGTTAGCATACTATACAACAACTGTTATATAATGGCATACTATATTTAGGCATCACCCAAAATAAAACAGCATCTTCAAAAACCAGTGTTCCCAACCTCATAATTGTTCTTTCAAAACAAGAATCATAGTCATCTACTGCTATGTAAATACCACCCCAAACCGAACCCAGTGGCTGAAAACTATCAATTCTCATGGCTCAGAGATGACTGGGTTCAGCTAGATAGTGCTCACTCAGGGCCTCTTAGGACATTCTGTCAGTTGGTAACTGGGATTGGAGTTGTCTAGAAGCACATCTGGGCTGAATATCCAAGATGGTGGTTATAGGTCCAATTTCGTTCCTTCCTCAAATTTCATATGTTACAGTTTTAACATCCAGTGCCTCAGAATATAACCTTATTTGGAAACTGGGTTGTTGCAGATATAATTAGTTAAGTTAAAATGACGTTATACCAGAATAGGATAGGTCCCTAATTCAATGACTGGTATCCTTAAAAAAAGGGAAAATTTGGGCACAGAGACAGACATACACAAGGAGAATGCCATGTGAAGATGAAGGCAGAGATTGGAGTGATACAACAGAAGACAAGAAACAGCAAAGATAGCCCACAAACCACCAGAAACTAAGAAAGAAACATGGCACAGCTTCTTCCTCCCAGCCCTTAGAAGAAACCAACACTGCAATCACTTTAATCTCAGACTTCTGGCCTCCAAAACTGAGACAAGATAAAATTTCTGTTGTTTGAGGCACCCACTTTGTGCTACTTTGTTACACAGCCCCAGCAGACTAATACAGTGCCTTAATATTAGTACACCTACATAGTTTCCACGTGATGCTGGGAGCTCATCTGGGGTTGCTGACATGAGTGCCTACACATGGCCTGTCTATGTAACTTGAGCATCTCACACAGTATGGAATGTGTGTTGTGAGGGTAAATGTCCTGAGAGGAAACACCCTGAGAGTGAGCCAGCCCAAGACAGCAGGCTTCTTGTGGCTGGAGCATCTTGGAACATTTCTTCTGCTGCTTTCCATTGGTCCAGAAGTCCCTAAGGCTGGCCCAGATCCAAGGTTAGAGGATTCAGACACCACTTCTTGAAAAGAGCAGCAACGAATTTTCAGCCATCTCTAGTCAACCATAGGAGCTATCAGCAGAAGTTTGCATGTGTTTGTGCATCTGTGCTGTGACGTCAATGTTATTATTGTCAGAACACAATAAGAAAGAGTGAGCTCAGAGGAGACGAAGGATCTACTCCTGAATGAGGATGTCTCTGCACATTTGGATCTGAAATGGGGTGTTACCCTGGGGGCCCAGGGGCAGCTATTTTAAGGAAAAGGTTCAGCACCAAGATAGAATGGGCCACAGAAATATGAAACAAAAATCTCAACAATATGGATGAAATATAAGAGAATTCCATGCCAGGGCCAGCACCTAATTTCAGGACATTTCCTGGAATCCCATGAATCTTGCACAATCCGTGAATCTTGCACACTCATAGCTTCATAATGGAAAACAGGGAGGTGGGCAGCAAATCCCAACAGGAGGTCACTGCTCAGATCACAGGGTTCCTGCAAAGAGCCACCTTCCCCAGGGTCCATGTCTCCACTCTCAACAGGTTGAAGAGTAAATGTATTTATAGTTCTGCTCAAGAAGCAGATTTCCAGAACTTCAAGGCAAAACAGGGGAAGGAGTGACTTATATTCCCTCTCTTCT
>NW_011889317.1:757490-762496 GCF_000151845.1 Pteropus vampyrus
TTAGGCATCACCCAAAATAAAACAGCATCTTCAAAAACCAGTGTTCCCAACCTCATAATTGTTCTTTCAAAACAAGAATCATAGTCATCTACTGCTATGTAAATACCACCCCAAACCGAACCCAGTGGCTGAAAACTATCAATTCTCATGGCTCAGAGATGACTGGGTTCAGCTAGATAGTGCTCACTCAGGGCTTCTTAGGACATTCTGTCAGTTGGTAACTGGGATTGGAGTTGTCTAGAAGCACATCTGGGCTGAATATCCAAGATGGTGGTTATAGGTCCAATTTCGTTCCTTCCTCAAATTTCATATGTTACAGTTTTAACATCCAGTGCCTCAGAATATAACCTTATTTGGAAACTGGGTTGTTGCAGATATAATTAGTTAAGTTAAAATGACGTTATACCAGAATAGGATAGGTCCCTAATTCAATGACTGGTATCCTTAAAAAAAGGGAAAATTTGGGCACAGAGACAGACATACACAAGGAGAATGCCATGTGAAGATGAAGGCAGAGATTGGAGTGATACAACAGAAGACAAGAAACAGCAAAGATAGCCCACAAACCACCAGAAACTAAGAAAGAAACATGGCACAGCTTCTTCCTCCCAGCCCTTAGAAGAAACCAACACTGCAATCACTTTAATCTCAGACTTCTGGCCTCCAAAACTGAGACAAGATAAAATTTCTGTTGTTTGAGGCACCCACTTTGTGCTACTTTGTTACACAGCCCCAGCAGACTAATACAGTGCCTTAATATTAGTACACCTACATAGTTTCCACGTGATGCTGGGAGCTCATCTGGGGTTGCTGACATGAGTGCCTACACATGGCCTGTCTATGTAACTTGAGCATCTCACACAGTATGGAATGTGTGTTGTGAGGGTAAATGTCCTGAGAGGAAACACCCTGAGAGTGAGCCAGCCCAAGACAGCAGGCTTCTTGTGGCTGGAGCATCTTGGAACATTTCTTCTGCTGCTTTCCATTGGTCCAGAAGTCCCTAAGGCTGGCCCAGATCCAAGGTTAGAGGATTCAGACACCACTTCTTGAAAAGAGCAGCAACGAATTTTCAGCCATCTCTAGTCAACCATAGGAGCTATCAGCAGAAGTTTGCATGTGTTTGTGCATCTGTGCTGTGACGTCAATGTTATTATTGTCAGAACACAATAAGAAAGAGTGAGCTCAGAGGAGACGAAGGATCTACTCCTGAATGAGGATGTCTCTGCACATTTGGATCTGAAATGGGGTGTTACCCTGGGGGCCCAGGGGCAGCTATTTTAAGGAAAAGGTTCAGCACCAAGATAGAATGGGCCACAGAAATATGAGACAAAAATCTCAACAATATGGATGAAATATAAGAGAATTCCATGCCAGGGCCAGCACCTAATTTCAGGACATTTCCTGGAATCCCATGAATCTTGCACAATCCGTGAATCTTGCACACTCATAGCTTCATAATGGAAAACAGGGAGGTGGGCAGCAAATCCCAACAGGAGGTCACTGCTCAGATCACAGGGTTCCTGCAAAGAGCCACCTTCCCCAGGGTCCATGTCTCCACTCTCAACAGGTTGAAGAGTAAATGTATTTATAGTTCTGCTCAAGAAGCAGATTTCCAGAACTTCAAGGCAAAACAGGGGAAGGAGTGACTTATATTCCCTCTCTTCTCCCTGTTTTGATATTGTAGCAGCAACCTTAGGTAAAATCTAGTTCCAGCTCTCCCCTTTTATCACATATTTCCTGATCCAGGCCCACTTTGGAAAGTCAGGGAAAGTGTTCAGATCCAGATCCTCCACTTAAAATTTAACCCTCTCTGAGCTTTTTTTTTTTTTTGATGCTACAAATGAGGATAATACTTACCTCATAGAATTGAGAGAATAAAAGATAACAAAAACCTTTCACATACTGCCTGACAAATATTAAGTGGATAAATTATTATTTTCAGTTTTTCTGATACTTCCCTTCTCCATCAGAAAAGTGAGCAATCAACAAGAAATTAATTGACTATAATGCAGATGTTAAAACACCCAGAAAATTGAGGGCATAAGTAGGCCCTATTGTAAAACACATCAAAGGGAGATATACATTCTGTTCATATGCATCTGGCTGCTTTTGCTATCTTATTTCGCCAAGGTCACTGATGCACTAACGGCAAGAGATAAATGTACAAAGTTGGCATCTTGACTAAACCTTGGGTGCAGAGAATACAGGAACCCGAAGCCCAGTTCTCAGATCCTCTGTCATCCATGGATCCACAACACCATACTCAGCTGCTGAGCACCTACATTTTCAAATATTTTTCCAAATATTTGCACGTAGCTGCATTCTCCAATTATACACTGCCCAGATCTGGCTGCCTATACCCAGCTTGTTTTCAATAGACATGCATTCCCTGCCAGAGCAAGAATCCATTGTCCTTCCCCAGGGCACCTGATCTGATGACTCACTTTCAGTGCTTAAAACCAGGGATGGCAACTCCTGACCAAAGTGGGCAGTGACTGTGACAGGAAAGTTCATCTGGACAAGTGTAGCCCAGGAAGGCAGTGATGAGAGCAACCCACCCCTACCTAAGGTGACCTCCAAACCACACGCAGCGAGCTTAGAGATCAACCTGTCCAGGCTCTCTGGTCTCCAAGTCATGAACAACACATGGTGTCCACAAAGGTGTGCCACTCAGATTTCTTTCCCAGAGACAGGGCCCAGCTGCCACTCCTTCGGGGCCACTATGGCACTTCCACCAAGGCCTCACTCTCCCTGGATGCTCCCAGCTGATGATCAAGCACAGCAGGATTTACTGGACCCAAGACACCTGCCCACTGGGACCCCTCCAGTGGGCAACCTTGGCACCAGAATTCCCTCTGCGGTGGCGAGGATTTCTCATCACTCTCCCTCCCTCAATCTTCCATCCTTCCCTCTTGTATCTATCATAAGTGTCAGAACTGCATTGCACTGGCTCCCTCTCAACTCTTTCTCTTTAATAAACAAGGACAGCTCCCAATAAATCTCCCACGTGTCAGATTTTATTTGGGTATCTGTGCTTCCTGAACTGACAACATTGTCCAAATTCACCATGAGCATCTCTAATGGCAAGAACTCCCAAGAAAGCCTGTTCTGCTTTGGTGTGATTAGAAAGTTATTTCTCATTATATCATCAGGATGCTGGCAGAAAACAGATTTCAGCTCAGATGGTTCCAATGGTAACCTTTAATGGAGAGAGACAACATGTAGGTATAAAGCAAACAAACTAGGGATGACCAGGCACCAGGAATGGGCTGAAAGTGTGGGAGGGCTCCATGTACCTGCAGTGCTGTGGGACTAGAACAATAACAAGGTACAGCCACTGACACATGTGGTGCCAAGGCAGGTAGGGAGGGATGGAGAAAGAAGTCCCACAACCCAAGCAGCAGGGGCCACAGTCGGCAAGAGTACAAAAAGGGCAGGGACAAGACTCCAATGTGCTGAGAGAGGAAGAAGAAAGCAGAGCCACTTACCCAATGGCCAAGCCCCTTGTTTGTGACAACTTGTGGTTCACTAGGTATCTCCTTGTTGCTATTTTCATTTTATCCCCTCATGATTTTCCCCATAGTTATTTACACTTCTACATTTCAGTCTAATACTTACTTCCTTCTGGTTCACTCTACAGGCTCTGTGATAAATCACTGACTTCTCCACCCAACATACTCCGCTCCCCAGGGTTCCTGGTGCTGTCAACTGAAGCCAGAAGAGCCTTCCATGGAGGGTGTGCCCCAGACTGAGGCTCTGAAGTCACCTCCTTCCACATACTTCTCTATCTTTGACAAAAGCTCTTGGCCTACTCAACATGTTTACCACACCACAGAACTCTGTGAACATCTATCTTTGTTGAGGGCCATGATTCCAGAAGTCTGGGACTGTCAAAAAGGCCACCTTATTCCAGGGACTGTTTGTGGATAGAATTTATTTTGCAGCTGACAATAGCCTTTGCCAGCCAAGGTTCCAGATCTCTGGCGATCATACATAGTACACTGCACACCCACTACATAAAACATACAAAAATTCAAATTTACTCAGCAGCTCTCAAGGGTGTTGATTGCTTAACTATTGTATTTTATACAGGTAGCCATGTGATGCATAAGGCCTGGATTTTTATCTGTGGTAGAAGCTTTATTGATCCAAAAATGATTCTATAGCTCTGCCACATGAAATCATGGGATGGAAATACAGAACACCCTCTTATTGGCTGTACCTGGGATTATAAAACAGCATTCCACTATAAGTGACTCTTGCACAGGATTTTTAGGTCTTAAAATTACAGCAAGTTTTTTTACAGAAAACTATATATAACATTACAGAAATTAATTATTGAAAAATGATGAAAGCAAAACACAACAGGTAATTTCAACTCCAACTTTCTGTCTTGCTTCCCTGCCATTCTCATGGTCCCAGGTGCTTTGGCTCCAGCCAATGCATCTCTAGAAGGCATGAGAAAAAAGTGAGGAAGGACACATTCTATTCACTTAAACACACACTTCATGTAAGTTATATATGACACTTTTACATATTTCTTATTGGCCACAACTCCAGAAGAGGTCAAGGAATGCAGATCTTTATTCTAAAGTGGACATGTGCCTTCTCATTCTAATTAAAAGGTATATATATTCTATTACTAAGGAAGAGGAACATGAATATTGCATAGCCACTAGCCATATTTACCTTGGGAGGTTACTGCGGAAATCCAGGCAAGAGATGATAGAGAGAAGAAAAAGGGTGGATTATGAGTTGGTCAAATTTTGGAAATATTTTGAAGATAGAACTGACAGGATTTGCTAATGGTTTAGGTGCTAGCGTGAGTGACAGAGAAGAGGTAAAGAAACCTGCAAGGTCATATTAGTTTCCTATGGCTATATAACAAATTACTGCAAACTAGCAGCTTAATATAATATAAATTTATTTGTGGTAATGCAACTTAGAAGTCTGGACACAGGTCTCCCTAAATTCAAGGACTAAAACCAAGGTGTGAACAGAACCAT
>NW_011889317.1:762546-766064 GCF_000151845.1 Pteropus vampyrus
CCTACCTAAGGTGACCTCCAAACCACACGCAGCGAGCTTAGAGATCAACCTGTCCAGGCTCTCTGGTCTCCAAGTCATGAACAACACATGGTGTCCACAAAGGTGTGCCACTCAGATTTCTTTCCCAGAGACAGGGCCCAGCTGCCACTCCTTCGGGGCCACTATGGCACTTCCACCCAGGCCTCACTCTCCCTGGATGCTCCCAGCTGATGACCAAGCACAGCAGGATTTACTGGACCCAAGACACCTGCCCACTGGGACCCCTCCAGTGGGCAACCTTGGCACCAGAATTCCCTCTGCGGTGGCGAGGATTTCTCATCACTCTCCCTCCCTCAATCTTCCATCCTTCCCTCTTGTATCTATCATAAGTGTCAGAACTGCATTGCACTGGCTCCCTCTCAACTCTTTCTCTTTAATAAACAAGGACAGCTCCCAATAAATCTCCCACGTGTCAGATTTTATTTGGGTATCTGTGCTTCCTGAACTGACAACATTGTCCAAATTCACCATGAGCATCTCTAATGGCAAGAACTCCCAAGAAAGCCTATTCTGCTTTGGTGTGATTAGAAAGTTATTTCTCATTATATCATCAGGATGCTGGCAGAAAACAGATTTCAGCTCAGATGGTTCCGATGGTAACCTTTAATGGAGAGAGACAACATGTAGGTATAAAGCAAACAAACTAGGGATGACCAGGCACCCGGAATGGGCTGAAAGTGTGGGAGGGCTCCATGTACCTGCAGTGCTGTGGGACTAGAACAATAACAAGGTACAGCCACTGACAGATGTGGTGCCAAGGCAGGTAGGGAGGGATGGAGAAAGAAGTCCCACAACCCAAGCAGCAGGGGCCACAGTCGGCAAGAGTACAAAAAGGGCAGGAAACAAGACTCCAATGTGCTGAGAGAGGAAGAAGAAAGCAGAGCCACTTACCCAATGGCCAAGCCCCTTGTTTGTGACAACTTGTGGTTCACTAGGTATCTCCTTGTTGCTATTTTAATTTTATCCCCTCATGATTCTCCCAATAGTTATTTACACTTCTACATTTCAGTCTAATACTTACTTCCTTCTGGTTCACTCTACAGGCTCTGTGATAAATCACTGACTTCTCCACCCAGCATACTCCTTCTCCCCAGGGTTCCTGGTGCTGTCAACTAAAGCCAGAAGAGCCTTCCATGGAGGGTGT
Source organism: Pteropus vampyrus (assembly GCF_000151845.1). Classification (NCBI taxonomy): domain Eukaryota; kingdom Metazoa; phylum Chordata; class Mammalia; order Chiroptera; family Pteropodidae; genus Pteropus; species Pteropus vampyrus. The sequence continues at coordinate 763,730 of NW_011889317.1, forward strand.
GCCCCAGACTGAGGCTCTGAAGTCACCTCCTTCCACATACTTCTCTATCTTGGACAAAAGCTCTTGGCCTACTCAATATGTTTACCACACCACAGAACTCTGTGAACATCTATCTTTGTTGAGGGCCATGATTCCAGAAGTCTGGGACTGTCAAAAGGCCACCTTATTCCAGGGACTGTTTGTGGATAGAATTTATTTTGCAGTTGACAATAGCCTTCGCCAGCCCAGGTTCCAGATCTCTGGCGATCATACATAGTATACTGCACACCCACTACATAAAACATACAAAGATTCAAATTTACTCAAGCAACCCTCAAGAGTGTTGATTGCTTAACTATTGTGTTTTATACAGGTAGCCATGTGATGCATAAAGGCCTGGATTTTTATCTGTGGTAGAAGCTTTATTGATCCAAAAATGATTCTATAGCTCTGCCACATGAAATCATGGGATGGAAATAAAGAACACCCTTTATTGGCTGTACCTGGGATTATAAAACAGTATTCCCCTATAAGTGACTCTTGCACAGAATTTTTAGGTCTTAAAATTACAGCAAGTTTTTTTTACAAAAAACTATATATAACATTACAGAAATTAATTATTGAAAAATGATGAAAGCAAAACACAACAGGTATTTCAACTCCAACTTTCTATCTTGCTTCCCTGCCATTCTCATGGTCCCAGGTGCTTTGGCTCCAGCCAAAACATCTCTATTGAAGGCATGAGAAAAAGGTGAGGAAGGACACATTCTATTCACTTAAACACACTTCATGTAAGATATGACACTTTTACATATTTCTTATTGGCCAGAACTCCAGAAGAGGTCAAGGAATGCAGATCTTTATTCTAAAGTGGCCATGTGCCTTCTCATTCTAATTAAAAGGTACATATATATTCTATTACTAAGGAAGAGGAACATGAATATTGCATAGCCACTAGCCATATTTACCTTGGGAGGTTACTGCAGAAATCCAGGCAAGAGATGATAGAGAGAAGAAAAAGGGTGGATTATGAGTTGGTCAAATTTTGGAAGTATTTTGAAGATACAACTGACAGGATTTGCTAATGGTTTAGGTGCTAGCGTGACAGAAAAAGAGGTAAAGAAACCTGCAAGGTCATATTAGCTTCCTGTGGCTATATAACAAATTACTGCAAACTAGCAGCTTAATATAATATAAATTTATTTGTGGTAATGCAACTTAGAAGTCTGGACACAGGTCTCCCTAAGTTCAAGGACTAAAATCAAGGTGTGAACAGAACCCATGGTTCCTTCTGGAGACTCTAGGGGAGAATTTGTTCCTTGCCTTTCTCAGTTTTGAGATCCTCCCACATTCCTTGGCTTGTAAGCTGCATCATTCTGACCTCTGCTCCTTGTCATCACATCTGCTTTTCTGGCTCTAAATCTCTTGGCTCCCTCCTACAAGGACCTTGTGACTACATCAGAACACTTGGATACTCCGTGATAATCTCATCTGAAGACCCTGATTTTAACATACCTGAAAGATCCCTTTTGCCATAATAGGTAACATGTTCACTAGTTCCATAAGTTAACATGTAGGCCCTCTTTGGAAGGCATTATTCTTCCTCCACAGAAGTGTTGCCTGAATAACTGGGAGACTAGACTTTCCAGTTAAGTGAGATGGAGATTTGTGGGGAGCGGGCAAGAGTCAAGCATTTGATTTTTATTGCTGATTTGAGATGCCCTACTACCCCCCACCCCCGGAGGAGGTGCTGAGCTGGCTGATGAATAGTTAAAGCTGAAACCAGGAATCTTAGTAGGACGTGTAAGTTGGGATGTCAGCAGTGCTTGAGTAAGATGTGCAAACCCCAGTACCAGCTCTGATTATATGCGGCATGGAAAAGAAAGGAAGAGACGTGTAGAGTGATGCATACCAATACTAGAAGACGAAAATAAACCAACAAATGACAATGAGAAGGAGCTTCTGGTGGTGAAGGGATCCAGAAAGTGTTTTCTAATGAGCTTCATTCAGGACAGTGAGAAGAGGGACCCTTCTCTCTGGCTTTTGCCTCTAATACCTGCTCAAGAAGAAATACTACTGGTTGAGACAGAAGGAACAGACAGGGAGGAAGCTGGGAGATTTGGTCAATAGGGATAAATAGATACACAGTATTGTATGGTTCTTCTCTGTAGGTAATGATGAACCTGTGTCCTTATACACATGTGTAGATAGTGATAGTCTCAGAGCTGTCAATGTTTTTCAAGGTGGTTAATCCTTGACATGGAGGCTTCAGTAATCAAAACCTTAATATAAGACACAATGCTGGGGGATGCGTTGGACCAGTACATGTCTTTCACAGCGGGCGGACGGGGGCACG
>NW_011889317.1:766129-767325 GCF_000151845.1 Pteropus vampyrus
TGGCTATATAACAAATTACTGCAAACTAGCAGCTTAATATAATATAAATTTATTTGTGGTAATGCAACTTAGAAGTCTGGACACAGGTCTCCCTAAATTCAAGGACTAAAACCAAGGTGTGAACAGAACCATGTTCCTTCTGGAGACTCTAGGGGAGAATTTGTTCCTTGCCTTTCTGTTTTGAGAGATCCTCCCACATTCCTTGGCTTGTAAGCTGCATCATTCTGACCTCTGACCTCTGCTCCTTGTCATCACATCTGCTTTTCTGGCTCTGAATCTCTTGGCTCCCTCCTAGAAGGACCTTGTGACTACAGCAGAACACTTGTATAATCCATGATAATCTCATCTGAAGACCCTGATTTTAACATATCTGAAAGATCCCTTTTGCCATAATAGGTAACATTTTCACTAGTTCCATAAGTTAAGATGTAGGCCTCTTTGGAAGGCATTATTCTTCCTCCACAAAAGTGTTGCCTGAATAACTGGGAGACTATACTTTCCAGTTAAGTGAGATGGAGATTTGTGGGGAGCGGGCAAGAGTCAAGCATTTGATTTTTATTGCTGATATGAGATGCCCTACTACCCACCCCCCCCCCAGAGGAGGTGCTCAGCTGGCTGATGAATAGTTAAAGCTGAAACCAGGAATCTTAGTAGGACGTGTAAGTTGGGATGTCAAGCAGTTCTTGAGTAAGATGTGCAAACCCCAGTACCAGCTCTGATTATATGGGGCATGGAAAAGAAAGGAAGAGATGTGTAGAGTGATGCATACCAATACTAGGAAGACGAAAATAAACCAACAAATGACACTGAGAAGGAGCTTCTGGTGGTGAAGGGATCCAGAAAGTGTTTTCTTATGAGCTTCATTCAGGACAGTGAGAAGAGGGACCCTTCTCTCTGGCGTTTGTCTCCAATACCTGCTCAAGAAGAAATACTACTGGTTGAGACAGAAGGAACAGACAGGGAGGAAGCTGGGAGATTTGGTCAATAGGGATAAATAGATATACAGTATTGTATGGTTCTTCTCTATAGGTAATGATGAACCTGTATCCTTATATACTTGTGTAGATAGTGACAGTCTCAGAGCTGTCAACGTTTTTCAAGGTGGTTAAATCCTTGACATGGAGGCCTCAGTAATCAAAACCTTAATATAAGGCACAATGCTGTGGGATGCGTTGGGACCACTACCTGTCTTTCAC
>NW_011889318.1:0-2166 GCF_000151845.1 Pteropus vampyrus
ATATTAATTCTTTCAATACTTGAACATAGAATACCTTTCCATTTAATTATGTGTTTAATTTCTTTCATTAATATCATGTACTTTTCAGTATAAAAATCTTTCACCACCTCAGTTAAATTTATTCTTAAGTATTTCTATTGTTCTTGATACTCTTGTAATTGGAATCAATTTCTTCTTCTTTTTTGGAAGTTTTGTTGTTAGTGTATAGAAATGCTACTGATCTGGTAGTTAATTTTGTATCTTGCAATGTTTCTGAATTCATTCATTACAGCTTACTTTTGGTGGCGCCATGAAGATTTTCTAAATGTGAAATCATATCAGCTGCAATTAAAGACAATTTTACTTTTCCCTTGCCAATTCTGATCATTTTATTTTTTTCCTGCCTCATTGCTGTAGCTAGGAATTCCGATACTATGTGAAATAGAAGTGGTGAGAGTGGGCACTTTCGTCTTGTTCCTGATATTAGATGAAAAGCTTTCATCCTTTTACCTTTGAGTATAATGTTAGCTGTAGACTTGTCATATGTGGCCTTTGCTCTATGTTTAGATATGTAGTTTTTTATGCCTAATTTGTTAAGTTTTTATCATTGCAAGTGTTAAAATTTTGTAAATTTTTTTCTTCATTTATTGATATCATCATATAATTTTTTTCATTTATTCTGTTAATGCAAAGGATCACATTAATTGCTCTGTATATGTTGAACCATCCTTGCATTCCAGGTATAAATCGCACTTGATCATGGCGAATGACACTTTAATGTGCTATTGAATTAGGTTTGTCAGTATTTTATTTGAAGTTTTGCATCTACGTTTATCAGACCTATCGGCCTGTAGTTTTCTTTTCTCCTTGTCCCATTCTCTTTTTCCTTTCAGGTTAATGCCAGCCTCAAAAAATCAGCTTGGCTGTGTTCACCCCTCTTCAGTTTTTTGAAAGGGTTTGAGAAGTGTTGGTGTTAATTCTTCTTAAATGTTTGGAAACATTTTCCAGTGAAGCCATATGGTGCGGAGTTTTTCTTCATTGGGAGTTTTTCATTACTGTTTTAATTCTCTTATTAGTAATTAATCTGTTCATATTTTCTATTTCTTCCTGATTAAGACTTGGTAGCTTGCATGTTTCTAAAAATATTTTCATTTTTTTTAAGTTGTCCAGTTTGTTAACATACAATTGCTCATAGTAGCCTCTAATGATCCTTTGAATTTCTTTGGTTTCAGTTGTTGTTTCTCCTTTTTCATTCATAATTGTGTCGATTTCGGTCTGATCTCTTTTTTCCTTAGTCGAGCTGAGGGTTTGTGAATTTTGCTTTTCTTTTCAAAGAACCAACTTTCAGTTTGGTTAATCTTTTCTATTGTTTTTTTCCGTTTCTATTTGATTTATTTCTGCTCTAATATTTATTATTTCTTTATTTCTACTAACTTTGGGTTTGAATTGTTCTTTTTCTTCTAGTTATTTAAGGCATAGTGTTAGATTTTTTATTTGGGCTCTTTCTTGCTTCTTAATTTATGCATTTATTTCTATAAACTTCCCTCCTAGGACTTCTTTTGTTGTATCCCATATGTTCTGGTATATTGTGTTTTCAATTTCTTTCAAAAAACTTATTTTCCTTAATTAAAAAATCTTTTTTTCTTACATTACCACATTATAGAACTATAACAACTAGAGCATTTAGTAATGATGCAAAAATATTTAAAGCTCTAATATTGTCTTTTTAAAATCAATACACTTATTCTTCTAATCATTCCTCTTGGTATTCCCAATTAAATCACTATATATAAAAAACTGTATAAAAAGATAGATAGATAGATAGATAGATAGATAGATCATGTCCTTTGTCATATGTGAAACTATATTTTTTTCTGGCATTTAACTTTAATGAAATCTAAACTTAGACAATGTCAGAATTAAAATTTCTCAAAATAACAAGTAGCTATAATTTAATCTTTAGCATATATATATCATATATGTATACATATACATACACATATTTGTATGCATGACTAGTTTTAATAATGATAATATCTAGTGACTTAAAACAGATAATCAAAATTGGAATTCAATAACAAGTGAAAATATTCTTTTAATACGATGGCGAATGCATTTATTTTCCAGGAATTTTTTAAAAAGAGAGAATTATTAATTCTAACTAAAGAAAATATTTGAGTGTTTTAA
>NW_011889318.1:2216-2604 GCF_000151845.1 Pteropus vampyrus
AAACAGATTGAGTGTCCAAACCATTAACAATGTATTTGTTTTAAATCTGTATGTACCTAGTAAGTTCAAAATAGGTAAAAAAGTGAAGAAGTAAAAATTACAAATGAAGATTATATCCAATTAAATCCAAATGAAGAAGAAAAAATAGTACAAATTCAAGACAAAAAACAAAATTACAGTAGAAAAGATTTACAAGGTCAAAGTTATTCACTTTGAAAATCCTTAATAAAATTAGTAAATAACTGTTGAAGAGAAAAACTGATGACTTTTTTATGTCTAGAATAAACACGCAAATAGCATTATTACTTTTACAGATATTAAGCAGTTAATAAGGCCATATTATGAATATATTGTAATATCTGTATGAAACAGAAATGTATTAAAATGC
>NW_011889318.1:2654-5328 GCF_000151845.1 Pteropus vampyrus
AATTATTAATTCTAACTAAAGAAAATATTTGAGTGTTTTAAAGATGGAACACTTATTCTGGATGAAAATTTGAATATACAGTAAGAAAAGAAAATTTGCAAAAAAAAATGTTGCGGGTCTCTGTAGATATCGAGTGGATATAATAATAATAATACAGTTTCAAATTTTAAAATAAATATTTGTATTAGAATTCAAGAAGCAAATGCTATATAAGCAGTAAATAAAAGTAGGTCTTTATTTAAAGACCTAAATAAAAATAGGTCTTTTCACTGTTTGTGAGAGTACGAAAGTATTAATTGATTAGACTTTAATGAGTAAAGAATATATACTATAAAAGGCAGGTCACTAATAAAAGAATATTTAAGGAATATTAAGTCAATGAGTTTTAACAGAGGACAGCAAAAATAAAAATATTTATTGTGAAAGATAAGAAAACAAAAAAGCTGGAGTTCAAAAAATGGTAGTGTTCATCTCAATTAAATGATAACTACATAATGCTTAATAATTAATTATAACTATAAAATAGCACATATGAATAAAAATGTAAATAATACTTATGTATAACTTCATTTAAACTATATTAAGTAAAAATAGAATAATTTTCTATCTAAATTCCAATGTTTATATCTAAATATAACTGCTTTCTTAATGAAACATTTCTTTAACATAAACATATAGACAGATGAAAGTAAAAAGATAAATTAATAAACTATGCAACATGAACCAGTAGAAAACTGCTATTTAATGTGTGGATGCAATTTAAGGCAAGAACCACTGTTAGATATAATGAAGTATTTTTTCGTAAAAACAGATTGAGTGTCCAAACCATTAACAATGTATTTGTTTTAAATCTGTATGTACCTAGTAAGTTCAAAATAGGTAAAAAAGTGAAGAAGTAAACAATCACAAATGAAGATTATATCCAATTAAATCCAAATGAAGAAGAAAAAAATAGTACAAATTCAAGACAAAAAACAAAATTACAGTAGAAAAGATTTACAAGGTCAAAGTTATTCACTTTGAAAATCCTTAATAAAATTGGTAAATAACTGTTGAAGAGAAAAACTGATGACTTTTTTTATGTCTAGAATAAACACGAATAGCATTATTACTTTTACAGATATTAAGCAGTTAATAAGGCCATATTATGAATATATTGTAATATCTGTATGAAACAGAAATGTATTAAAATGCAGTGAAAAAAATAGAAAGCTCATTAAATGTAGCATGTATTAGAGAAATTGAGTTCATTTTATAAACTGTCCTAGAAAAAAAAATTCTTCAAGCTCATATGGCATCAGTAATGAAAATAACATTGTAAAAATAGCAGTGCTCTTATACGAAGGCTTCCAGGTAATAGAAAAAGAAGAAAGTTTCTTGATATAGTCTTGATAATAAAACCTGTCAAGTACATAATATAAATAAATACTCATTGTAATCTTCTTGTGCACATGGATAAAGAAAAACAACTTCATCAAGGTATAATACGTTCTTTTGTGTTTTTATGCACTGATTTCTAAAGAAGGACAATGCAAAATGATGATTGTGGTTTTATTTTAGAAATACAAGTTTAATTTAATGTTAGAAAGAAATAGAGGTGATTTATTTCATAAACATTATACAGAAAAACATTTATTATTCTAATTGGTGCAAAAATAATAAAAATATAACTATGATTGGTTGTAAAATTGATTAGAAAAATAACAATATTATAGAATAGTTTTCACAAAAGAAAGGTATGATGAAAAAACTTTAAAACAAACTTCATACTTAAAGATGAAATATTTAAATATTTTCCCTAAAATAGAGAAGATAAATATAGAAGCTTCACTGTTCCTTCTATTAAACATTGGAAAAAAAAACCTAGCCTGTGGAAATAAGTCAGAAAAAAAAAGGAATTTTACATGGGTAGGAGAAATAAAAGTGTGAAATAAATATTTATTTAAAATGACAGAATTAAAACATAAAATCAGTGAAGTCATTGGATACAAGATCAACATGTAAACTTCAATTGTATTTCTGTTTAAAACAGTAAAAATGACTAAAGAAAACTGAAAAATAAAGATGTTACTTACATAATCATCACTGTGAAATACCCACATTTCTCTAAGACTTCAATATACTAAAATAAAAAATATATATTTGAGATAAAAGAAAACCTAATGTATGGAAGGATAAAGTATGATATTGATTAGAAGAGTTAATATAATCTTTAGAAATTACTTAAATATTAAATGCAATTTCAAACATAATCCCAAGAGTTGTTGTTTTTAACAGCTGTATTGAGGTGTAATTTAAACAATATAACATTCATCATTTTAGAGTGTATACAACAGTAATTTTTAATATATTCACAGAGTTTACAACTATCACCGCTATCAAAATTTAGAAAGTTTTCAGTCCTCAGATGAAGCAGTGTACCAATTAGCAGTCATTTCCTATGCCCACTGGCCTACAGCCCTTGGTAACCGCTAATCCATTTTCTGCCTTTGTGGGTATCTCTATTCTTGATATTTCATATAAATGAACTCATACATTATGTGATCTTTTAGAAAGCTTGAATGCCACAATTATAATGTTGTTGGACTAAAAAAGCCAGACACTGAAGGTAATGATATCTGTACTTTTGATAGTGTATATTATTTTGTAATAATCATTATGAAACATTTTTTAT
>NW_011889318.1:5378-8199 GCF_000151845.1 Pteropus vampyrus
TGTTGGACTAAAAAAGCCAGACACTGAAGGTAATGATATCTGTACTTTTGATAGTGTATATTATTTTGTAATAATCATTATGAAACATTTTTTATTATTAGAACAAATAGTATAATTCATTTTAAGACTTCTGCAATCATAATATTATTTTCATTTCATGAAAAATAAAGTTACCCAACAGAATCCAAACTCAAGTGTTTTAACTCTAAAGCTTACGCTTGCAAAAAGACTTTTTTGGAGATCCACAATCACTTGCTGTGAGGCCAGATGAGGTTAGCAGAGCACAATTAAATTGACTAGATGATGATCCTGCTATCCTGTAATGGAGAAAAACGCATAATTCACTTGTTATATCGTATGGGGACAAGTTATAAAACAATAACATTTTCATGTAACTGTAATAGAAGAATATTTTCAAAATGGATGATGACATTTTCCATATAATATTAGTAAGAGCTGGTTATTAGGGAAACTGGGTAGTCATTCTTTAATATTTATATCAATGTTTCATTAACTTTGAACATTATTCTTCATGTTTATAATTCAACATAAACAAATGCATTCATAATACTCTTCTGAATTTTTATTTCTTATATTTTTCTTCTTCCGTAGAACATATAAAAACAACTTACTTTAGTGTAAAGTTTGAACCACTTTTTGACATCCATGGCTGATCACTGCTTTTACGGTAGACTCCAATCCATGATGGAAGATATAGGGAATTCAGAAATTTCTAGCCCAAAATAGAGAATTTTTATTTAAATCATTGTGAAAGTTTGTATCACTTTTTAAAAATGCAAGTAGTGCATTCTTTTGCAAGGCTCTTAATTTTCAAAAACAAAATGAGAGTATTGGATCCTAATCTAACAGTAAAGACACATTAAAGTTGAAAACCACTTTGATATTGCTAAGAACATTGAGCATTATTTGTATTTTTGGTTTAAAATTGACTTGGTACATATAAAACTAAGGAACATTCTGATGTATGTAATTTAATAGTTACCCATGTTGACAATTAACAAAGGAAAGCTTTAAAGAAGTTTCCAGATAACTGTGGCATCGTTTCTCCAGAAACTATGAATAAATCAGTGCAGTTTTCTACTATGTTTTTCAAAGTTTAAGGTTTAGGGGTAAAAAAATTAAGGCATTGCCATTAAGAAAATAAATGACATGAGAGCCAAATTTTTGATTTGGGGGCCACAAAACATTCTTTAACCAGATAAGCCCTTGCTGATCTGTTTCTGTTTTGGTGGAATCTGTTTCTGTTTCTGACCAGGTGTCAGAGACTCATTTCTCTGCTACTCCTTACTAAATACAACTATAAATTCTGGAACTCGTGACAGATACAAGTAAAGGAGAACACTGAAAGGTGGAAAGAGAAAGGGAAAATGGTTTAGTCCCCCCAGATTAGGGAACAACAGAGCGACAGAATTTTTTTATCACCCACCCAACACAAGAGTGTGACCTAAGCCTGCTGCTTCCCAACACCCAACCTGCCATTAGGAGGTGGCTGAGGATAGCCAGTCCTCCTCTGCCATTAGGGAAGGATCCTACCCAGCAACACCAGGCAAGCCCACAGGGTGATCCACCAGGACACCTGCTAACAAAAGGAGCCAGGAGAAGTTCTTCCTCTTTCCCAACAAGAGACACCAGGGGAGGAGTCTTGGAGTTAGACTAGCAAAGGGAATCTTATGAATAAAAGTTCTGGACCCAGGAAGCCTCTTTATCCCTCAGGACAGGAGACTTCGTTTCTCAACTAAAGTCACCAAATAGAATGGAATTTAAAATGTTACTTTCACATAATTCAACAATAAAAATTAAAATGCAGGTAAATGCAATAATGTAAATGAATTGCACCAATATTAAATGGAAGTGGAAAGGGACAGTAAGAAAAATGCATGTTGTTTGATTTTATTTATTGGAGATTCAAAAGCAAGCAAAGAGACTTTATAATGTTAAAAGTCAGGACAGTGGTTAAGTGATGAGGGAGGAGTTGAGATGAGAGGATCTATAGGTCCAGGGCTGCTGAGGACTGAAAACTCAATTTTGTGATCTGATTTGTAATTACATGGTTCCAGTCTCTTTGTAACCAGTCTGCTCAATCATGATATGTTTAGTTTCCTTGATATAAGGTAAAATTAAATAGAAAAATTTATTTTAGAAAACAAGTGTTTATTGAAACACAGTATTCTACAAAAAGAAAGAATGAGAAATTATCGAATGTGTGTTTCTGGTATAAAAATAAAATATTTGAAAGTTAAACAATGGAGTATTAAACAGACTTTAAAATAAATAGCTACAAATATATACAAAAGTATGGATAAATACTACAAGTATAATATTGACTGAAACAAACCTTTAATAAAGTATATAAAAAGTTTAATATCTTACCATTTCTTCTTCATTATCTATATAAAGCAGGTTAGAGTTCTTGGAAGCACAGGCAGTCAAACTCTCATTCCATGTTTTTCTTTCGGTACTAAAGTAATAGCAATTGTTGGAATACGTAAACCACTCCTTTGGACAACCACAACAATGATGTGCTGAAGAAAAATTATGAGTTATTATCCAAAAACAATTTGAATTTTTAAAATGAAAATTAACTTATAGATTTGTATAGGTATAAATATGTTTGTAAGTAGCATATCTATGTACCTTCACATATAAAACAAAACACACTCATACACATGCTCAAAGAGAAGAGTCACCCTCTCATCTTGTAATTTATATGTCCTTTTAAAGCAAACACCCAAATAAAATATTCACTCTGAAAATGTCCTGAATGTCAATGAACAAAAACACTCTTTAAAAATAAAAAAAA
>NW_011889318.1:16244-21720 GCF_000151845.1 Pteropus vampyrus
ATGACATTTTCCATATAATATTAGTAAGAGCTGGTTATTAGGGAAACTGGGTAGTCATTCTTTAATATTTATATCAATGTTTCATTAACTTTGAACATTATTCTTCATGTTTATAATTCAACGTAAACAAATGCATTTATAATACTCTTCTGAATTTTTATTTCTTATGTTTTTCTTCTTCCGTAGAACATATAAAAACAACTTACTTTAGTGTAAAGTTTGAACCACTTTTTGACATCCATGGCTGATCACTGCTTTTACGGTAGACTCCAATCCATGATGGAAGATATAGGGAATTCAGAAATTTCTAGCACAAAATAGAGAATTTTTATTTAAATCATTGTGAAAGTTTGTATCACTTTTTAAAAATGCAAGCAGTGCATTCTTTTGCAAGGCTCTTAATTTTCAAAAACAAAATGAGAGTATTGGATCCTAATCTAACACTAAAGATACATTAAAGTCGAAAACCACTTTGATATTGCTAAGAACAATGAGCATTATTTGTATTTTTGGTTTAAAATTGACTTGGTACATATAAAACTAAGGAACATTCTGATTTATGTGATTTAATAGTTACCCATGTTAACAATTAACATAGCAAGGCTTTAAAGAAGTTTCCAGATAACTGTGGCATCGTTTCTCCAGAAACTATGAATAAATCAGTGTAGTTTTCTACTATGTTTTTCAAAGTTTAAGGTTTAGGGGTAAAAAAAGTAAGGCATTGCCATTGAGAAAATAAATGACATGGGAGCCAAATTTTTGATTTGGGGGTCACAAAACATTCTTTAACCAGATAAGCCCTTGCTGATCTGTTTCTGTTTTGGTGAAATCTGTTTCTGTTTCTGACCAGGTGTCAGAGACTCACTTCTCTGCTACTCCTTACTAAATACAACTATAAATTCTGCAACTCATGAAAGATACAAGTGAAGGAGAACTCTGAAAGGTGGAAAGAGAAAAGGAAAATGGTTCAGTCCCCCCAGATTAGGGAACAACAGAGTGACAGAATTGTTTTATCACCCACCCAACACAAGAGTGTGACCTAAGCCTGCTGCTTCCCAACACCCAACCTGCCAATAGGAGGTGGCTGAGGAAAGCCAGTCCTCCTCTGCCATTAGGGAAGGATCCTACCCAGCAACACCAGGCAAGCCCACAGGGTGATCCAACAGGACACCTGCTAACAAAAGGAGCCAGGGGAAGTGCTTCCCCTTTCCCAACAAGAGACACCAGGGGAGGAGTCTTGGAGTTAGACTAGCAAAGGGAATCTTATGACTAAAAGTTCTGGACCCAGGAAGCCTCTTTATCCCTCAGGATAGGAGACTTCGTTTCTCAACCAAAGTCACCAAATAGAATGGAATTTAAAATGTTACGTTCACATAATTCAACAATAAAAATTAAAATGCAGGTAAATGCAATCATGTAAATGAATTGCACCAATATTAAATGGAAGTGGAAAGGGACAGCAAGAAAAATACATACTGTTTGATTTTATTTATTGGAGATTCAAAAGCAAGCAAAGAGACTATAATGTTAAAATTCAGGACAGTGGCTAAGTGATGAGAGAGGAGTTAAGATGAGAGGATCTATAGGTCCAGGGCTGCTGAGGACTGAAAACTCAATTTTGTGATCTGATTTGTAATTACATGGTTCCAGTCTCTTTGTAATCAATCTGCTCAATCATGATATGTTTAGTTTCCTTGATATAAGGTAAAATTAAATAGAAAGGTTTATTTTAGAAAACAAGTGTTTATTGAAACACAGTATTCTACGAAAAGAAAGAACGAGAAATTATCGAATGTGTGTTTCTGGTATAAAAATAAAATATTTTAAAGTTAAACAATGGAATATTAAACAGACTTTAAAATAAATAGCTACAAATATATACAAAAGTATGGATAAATACTACAAGTATACTATTGACTGAAACAAACCTTTAATAAAGTATATAAAAAGTTTAGTATCTTACCATTTCTTCTTCATTATCTATATAAAGCAGGTTAGAGTTCTTGGAAGCACAGGCCGTCAAACTCTCAGTCCATGTTTTTCTTTCGGTACTAAAGTAATAGCAATTGTTGGAATACGTAAACCACTCCTTTGGACAACCACCACAATCATATGCTGAAGAAAAATTATGAGTTATTATCCAAAAACAATTTGAATTTTTAAAATGAAAATTAACTTATAGATTTGCATAGGTATAAGTATGTTTGTAAGTAGCATATCTATGTACCTTCACATATAAAACAAAACACACTCATACACATGCTCACAGAGAAGAGTCACCCTCTCATCTCGTAATTTATATGTCCTTTTAAAGCAAACACCCAAATAAAATATTCACTCTGAAAATGTCCTGAATGTCAATGAACAAAAACACTCTTTAAAAATAAAAAAAAACTCGTCAACCAATGTCACCCTAAAAAATAAGTTAATTAATTAAAAATTAAATAAAATAAAAATACTACTTATCTCTTATCACATTAGCGCAATAGGAAATTTGAGCCAATTGGCAACAATGGGTATGGTGTTTTAAAATGAGTATTTCTTTATATTGTTGTATGAGAAGTAACACCCGTCTACAGTCGTTATTTATGAACATTTATTGATCATTTTATAATTTAAGTTCCCTGTAAAAAATTTATATCATTTTACCTAGATTTAGATAGAGACAAAATATAAACTACGTATTATCATAACTTTGAAAATCATATGTACCTTTCTGGGTCCTTGTTATCGGATCTGAACTGTTCTTCTTCAGCATTACAGTAGCTACAAAAGTTAAAGTGATTCTTTAAAAAAATTAATTAATCTCAATTATAAGAATATTGTTTTTGCTTAATGGTTTTTCTATTGTTTAGAATTCTAATTATCTGAAATAAAATAGATTTTACCAAGAAAAATTAATAAAGAAGTAAAAGGGGACAAATATTATAAAGCTGAAAGAACTAAACTTCACCATCTCTTACAATATTTGATTTAACCAATCTCAAAATGAATTTGTTTTCTCGATATGGCCTTGAAGTCACCTAAAACATGACTTTGAGTTATGAAATCAGAATAAATACATGTATATATGTACATATATTTATAAAATAGTTCTAAAATCATTCTATATTTATACTTTGGACAAATTTAGAAAAGTATTTCACGTTCAGTCTAAATACAAACGTTAAAAGAGAGTTCTATGCAATAATATTCTAAAGTATTAAAGGCACTGATGATTATTAATGAAAAGTTTTCAAATAATCTTTCAAATATTTACTTACAGTGAATAACAGTGGACATCAAGACAAGGCAGATGACGCCCAGGACCCCAGCAATGAGCTTCTCTGGAGGTGACGGTAAAGCTGCAGGGAGAGAAATGGGAACACTGAGAAAGGACAGATAGAGACAAATGCTTAGACAGTTGACACACGGGGAACCCACATGCACAGGGAATAGTATACATAAGCTTGGACCCCAGAACCGTATCTACCATTGTAATCTTCTCCTTAGAATATACTACTTCATTTTCAGGAAATATAATGCCTTGTGAGTTGTTGGTCAAAGACTATACCTTACAACGATGCCTGAATAAAATTAGTCTTGAAATACAATACTGTATTTCAACTTCAGGTTCTGATCCTCAAAAATGAAAAATGTGAGTTTATCTCCTATTCTTTCCTCACATCTCTGCAACCCAACTATACATCCGAGAACAGTCTACACTGTGTGTCTATTAAATGTTTTACCTTTGCAGTGGTATTTCTCGTCATTCCCTTGTGGATCCTGAGAAACATCTTGAAAATTTAATTTTGCATAGGTTATCTCCTCCTCATTTACTGAGATGGAGCTTTTTGTGCCTTTAGGTTTTAGTCCCTGTCCCTTTGAATACTTGGCCACATTCAGGTCTGCATAGGTTACTCCTTGGTTATTCATCTTTGCAGTTGAGTTGTACCAGGAACTGTGCTGTGAGGTAAGTGTACTTAAGAATAAATGGTATATGCACTGATGAGATGCCTAGCAGAGTAAAACTGGGTGGAGTAAATGGTGAGTATTGGGTTCATTTCCCAGTTGAAAAAACTAAAGGTCATATTCTAAATGCCTTAGAGCTTCAAACAAGAGTCTCGTGATTAAATGCATGTTTAAAGATATTTTACATTTGATAATATATTATTAGTTGGAACAATGAACCACAATAAATTAGTGAATAATAAAGAAGTTCATAAATAATAATATCCTCAATATAAGTCAGACTCTATAGAAATGTTTTAACACCACTAGCATGTCTGTATTAAAAATTCAAATTCTGTATTTGAAAAAAGAGAATATAATATTTATGATAATTCTGAAATTCAATAATGGTTAAAGACTGGGTGCTCAAAGATGAGGGATTAGCAGTGTTGGCACATATGGTCATTTTTTGCACTAAATTAAATTTATTTGGTGACTTATAGTTATTTAGTAAAGAGGATGAGTTGTTATCAAATGATCTTTTATTTTGAATGATTGTGAAGTTATGAGGAATTATTACAATTTTAAAAAAATATTTTATATGTTGAAAAATGCTAGAGACATGCTAAGTCAAAACCTAAACAATATTGACAAAAAAAGAACAACAAAATTTTTAAGGTATTTCTGTAGCACAAGAAACTGGTGTTTGATTTAAAGGAACAGATATAAAACTATGAAATGATGAATAAATGCATACATCATTTATACAAGAACATTGTTGTTTCAAACTTCCAAAATGACCCTCTGGATGTCAAGTCAGTGAGTGTAGCTTTGGTTTTGTGAGCAATGGTAATGACTCAAACAATATAATTTAATAATTCAGTCAATGGGCTCTGCGGTCTCTGAGTTCTAGATAAATCCAGCTTTGAAATTTATAACATATGACCTTTAAATAGTCCCTTGGTGTCTGACAACTAATTTACTAATGAAATTTGGAAAGAAAAATATGTAGACATAATGCATGTAAAACACTTAATATTTAATCTGACTTATAAATTCTCAATAATGAGTTATGCTGATTATTATTCTAACAAATTGTCATGTTATTATTTCTAATTCATATCAGTTAGACCCAGTACAGAATTTATTAGACAAGAGTCTCTTTATAAATGTGGTATCTTTTCTTGCAGTGTTTTGTTTATTTTTTAAAAAAATCTTTTGATAGCTTATGATTAAGCTTAAATGAGCATTTCATGAGAGCTCACTCATCCTGATTTTCATTAACAGCCAATGGCTTTTACTTAATCTAAGCACATGAGTAATGAAAGTCTTCACAATTCAAATAATTCATTTTAAGAATCTATCTTTAAAGTCAAGGCTAAATATAAACTATTACTTATAATTATGTCTGCACTGATTAAAAACCTAAAAGTAACTGTTTCTTGTAATCTTATAGGATTTTACTTTAAATTGTTTGGTTTACACACTCAATTATGCATGTGTGAATGCACTTGAGTTATTCTCCACAGGCAAGAATTTGAATAGT
>NW_011889318.1:21770-23965 GCF_000151845.1 Pteropus vampyrus
TTGTTGGTCAAAGACTACACCTTACAACGATGCCTAAATAAAATTAGTCCTGAAATTTCATGTTACAATACTGTATTTCAACTTCAGGTTCTGATCCTCAAAAATGAAAAAAATGTGAGTTTATCTCCTATTCTTTCCTCACATCTCTGCAACCCAACTATACATCCTAGAACAGTCTACACTGTGTGTCTATTAAATGTTTTACCTTTGCAGTGGTTTTTCTCGTCATTCCCTTGTGGATCCTGAGAAACATCTTGAAAATTTAATTTTGCGTAGGTTATCTCCTGCTCATTTACTGAGATGGAGCTTTTTGTGACCTTAGGTTTTAGTTGCTGTCCCTTTGAATACTTGGCCACATTCAGATCTGCATAGGTTACTCCTTGGTTATTCATCTTTGCAGTTGAGTTGTACCAGGAACTGTGCTGTGAGGTAAGTGTACTTAAGAATAAATGGTATGTGCACTAACCAAGATGCCTAGCAGAGTAAAACTGGGTGGAGTAAATGGTGAGTACTGGGTTCATTTCCCAGTTGAAAAAACTCAAGACCATGTTCTAAATGCCTTAGAGCTTCAAACAAGAGTCTCGTGATTAAATACATGTTTAAAGATATTTTACATTTGATAATATATTATTAGTTGGAATTATGAACCACAATAAATTAGTGAATAATAAAGAAGTTCATAAATAATAATATCCTCAACATAAGTCAGACTCTATAGAAATGTTTTAACACCACTAGCATGTCTGTATTAAAAATTCAAATTCTGTATTTGAAAAAAGAGAATATAACATTTATGATAATTCTGAAATTCAATAATGGTTAAAGACTGGGTGCTCAAAGATGAGGGATTAGCAGTGTTGGCACATATGGTCATTTCCTGCACTAAATTAAATTTATTTGGTGACTTATAGTTATTTAGTAAAGAGAATGAGTTGTTATCAAATGATCTTTTATTTTGAATGATTGTGAAGTTATAAGGAATTATTACAATTTTTAAAAAATATTTTATATGTTGAAAAATGCTAGAGACATACTAAGTCAAAACCTAAACAATATTGACAAAAAAAGAACAACAAAATTTTTAAGGTATTTCTGTAGCACAAGGAACTGGCCTTTGATTTAAAGGAAAAGATATAAAATTATGAAATGATGAATAAATGCATACATCATTTATACAAGAACATTGTTGTTTCAAACTTCCAAAATGACCCTCTGGATGTCAAGTCAGTGAGTGTAGCTTTGGTTTTGTGAGCAATGGTAATGACTCAAACAATATAATTTAATAATTCAGTTAATTGGCTCTGCAGTCTCTGAGTTCTAGATAAATCCAGCTTTGAAATTTATAACATATGACCTTTAAATAGTCCCTTGGTGTCTGACAACTAATTTACTAATGAAATTTGGAAAGAAAAATATGTAGACATAATGCATGTAAAACATTTAATATTTAATCTGACTTTTATAAATTCTCAATAATGAGTTATGCTGATTATTATTCTAACAAATTGTCATGTTATTATTTCTAATTCATCAGTTAGACCCAGTACAGAATTTATTAGACAAGAGACTCTTTATAAATGTGGTATCTTTTCTTGCAGTGTTTTGTTTATTTTTTAAAAAAATCTTTTAATAGCTTATGATTAAGCTTAAATGAGCATTTCATGAGAGCTCACTCATCCTGATTTTCATTAACAGCCAACGGCTTTTACTTAATCTAAGCACATGAGTAATGAAAGTCTTCACAATTCAAATAATTCATTTTAAGAATCTATCTTTAAAGTCTAGGCTAAATATAAACTATTACTTATAATTACGTCTGCACTGATTAAAAACCTAAAAGTAACTGTTTCTTGTAATCTTATAGGATTTTACTTTAAATTGTTTGGTTTACACACTCAATTATGCATGTGTGAATGCACTTGAGTTATTCTCCACAGGCAAGAATTTGAATAGTATATGAAATCCTCCAACATGGTCATATTTTATTCGTAGTTTTTACCCAGAATTATTTGAATAAACATACTAATGTTCTTTCTGATTCGATTGTATATTAATTATACCTCAGTTGCATCACATCCAGCATTGGAAATCTCCCACTACAGGAGATGGGCTAATAGAGAGACAAGAGAGCAGAGACACATACCTTCTGTAGGCCAGAAAGGCGTGCAACCTTTAGTGGGAGACCAGGTTACTCT
>NW_011889318.1:25265-26486 GCF_000151845.1 Pteropus vampyrus
AGGAGATGGGCTAATAGAGAGACAAGAGAGCAGAGACACATACCTTCTGTAGGCCAGAAAGGCGTGCAACCTTTAGTGGGAGACCAGGTTACTCTTGTAAACAAACTATATCTGTGGTCTTCACAGGCTGCACCGTGAAGGCTCAGAGTGAAGCAAGAGTGGAAAAAGTAAATTTCATATTGATCTGTCACTTAAAGTTTGAACAGGAAATTCTTACACTCGAGCTATCTTGAATTCAGTTTATCTCATCACACACCTTCAGAATATAGGATATTCTGGCTGATGGTGTGTCGTTTAGATTGTCCACTGGCATGTGACTCTGAGAAACAGGTGTCTTATTCTAAAAGATAACAGGGGACAAAAGACTTGACCACCCATGCTGTTTATTTGCTTCCATCTGAATCACAAACTCTGAAAACTTAAGCCTTGACGAGAGCATCTTAGATGTTTAAATTCTACTCTTAGGCAGGATTGCTAAATTCTGGAATTACATACTTCTTTTCCTTTTATCCTCATTATGTCTTTCAATTTCAATGAAAAAAGTCTAAAATCATGATTTTATAACAATAGATATTTAATGATATTGGTCACTAATATTTTGAAGAATTATTATACATTCAGCTTTATGGTAACCTTCACAATGATCACTAATTACTAAATTTATCTTCTCAATATTTCTGCCCTAATTCTTAAATTTTTTTATCTATCTTATGATTCTGAAATAAGTTATTTAGATTTCACTTGATAAAAATAATGTCTCTTGAAGCATAGTACATTAAGTAGTACTGAACTGTATCACCATGGCAGAGATTGAAATATTACATAACAGTTATATTTTGTATTGATTCATCTTACGATGACTACAAATCATTATATTTAAATAGGAATATTTGTTGTAAATGACAAAAAACCCAAGTCTATGTTGGAGGAAACCAAAAGTAATTAAAAAAGGTTTCTCCTTATCTGAAAATTCTAAAGGGCAGAAAAGGTAGACTTTTAAAACACAAGTTAAAGACACATGAACAACAAAAGAAACAAAACTTTACAACGTGATTGTTTGATTTACACATATTGTGAAAATATTATCACCATAGGTTCAGGCAACATTCATCTTCTCATAAGTGAAACAATGAAAAGAAAACAAAGAAGAAAAGAATAAAGAAATAAAAATTTCCTCATGACGAGAAGTGACAGCATTTACTCTCTTAACGATTTTACTAT
>NW_011889318.1:27001-27561 GCF_000151845.1 Pteropus vampyrus
TATTATACATTCAGCTTTATGGTAACCTTCACAATGATCACTAATTACTAAATTTATCTTCTCAATATTTCTGCCCTAATTCTTAAATTTTTTATGCATCTTATGATTCTGAAATAAGTTATTTAGATGTCACCTGATAAAAATAATGTCTCTTGAAGCATAGTACATTAAGTAGTACTGAACCGTATCACCATGGCAGAGATTGAAATATTACATAACAATTATATTTTGTATTGATTCATCTTACGATGACGACAAATCATTGTATTTAAATAGGAATATTTGTTGTAAATGACAAAAAACCCAAGTCTATGTTGGAGGAAACCAAAAGTAATTAAAAAAAGTTTCTCCTTATCCAAAAATTCTAAAGGGCAGAAAAGGTAGACTTTTAAAACACAAGTTGAAGACACATGAACAACAAAAGAAACAAAACTTTACAACGTGATTGTTTGATTTACATATATCGTGAAAATATTATCACCATAGGTTCAGGTAATATTCATCTTCTCATAAGTGATACAATGAAAAGAAAACAAAGAAGAAAAGAATAAAGAAATAAA
>NW_011889318.1:27611-28241 GCF_000151845.1 Pteropus vampyrus
GTGAAAATATTATCACCATAGGTTCAGGTAATATTCATCTTCTCATAAGTGATACAATGAAAAGAAAACAAAGAAGAAAAGAATAAAGAAATAAAAATTTCCTCATGACGAGAAGTGACAGCATTTACTCTCTTAACGATTTTACTATATAATAATTCTCCTTTATCTGCGTTTCTGTAAATCCTATAGCAGTGTTAGCTACAGTCATTATGTTGTACATTACACCCCTGAGTATTTATTTATCCTATACTTGAACTTTGCATCTTTCAATCACCTTTCTCTAATTTCCTCCTCCCATCCTATCCCCCACCTTTGGCAACAAAAGTTTGATTTTTTTTCTATGACTTTGTTATATTTTGATGGTTGTTTTCAGATTTACTTATGCGATCATAGTGTTGATGACTATAGCTGTATAGTATAGTTTGAAATCAGGAAGTATGATACATCCTGCTTTGTTTTTCTTTCTCAGATTTCCTTGGCTATTCAAGGTCTCTTTTGTGCTTCCATATAAGTTTAGATACTTTTTTTCCCCTACTTCTCTAAAATATGCCATTGGACTCTTGATAAGGATTGCATTATTGATGGTTTTTAGTAGTATTAGCAACTTAACAATATTAACCCTTCTAACAC
>NW_011889318.1:28291-29959 GCF_000151845.1 Pteropus vampyrus
CTAACACAGAAATATGGGAAACCTTTCTATTTATTAGTGTCTTCAATTTCTCTCATTAATATTTAGTGGTTTTCAGTATAGAGATCTTTCATCCTCTCAGTTTTCCTAAGTATGTTATTGTTCTTGATACTATTTTTTATGTTTTTCAGAACTTTTGTTGTTAGCATGTAGAAATGCTACTGATTTTGTGTGTTAATTTTGTTTCCTGCAACGTTACTCAATTTATTAATTAGATCTTACAATTTTTGGTGGTGTCATTAAGATTTTCTATATGTAAAATCATGTCATCTGCAAATAGAGACAATTTTACTTCTCCCTTTTAAATCCTAATTCTTTTTATTTCTTTTCCTTGCCTGATTGTTCTAGCTAGGAATTCCAATACTATATTAAACAGAAGTTGTGGGAATAGACATTTTTGCCTTGATCTTGATGTTAGATGAAAAGCTTTCATCTTTTTACCTTTGAGTATGTTAGCTGTGGACTTGTCATATATGGCCTTTGCTATGTTGAGGTATATAGTTTTTTATGGCTAATTTGTTGAGTTCTTATCATGGCAAATGTTACATTTTGTCAAATGTTTTTCTGCATTTATTGATATAATCATATATATTTTTTCCTTTTATTCAATTAATGTGAATGAAGTATCACATTGATTAATTTGTACATGTTGAACAATCCTGGCATCCCAGGTAGAAATCCCGCTCAATCGTCATGAATGACTCTTTTAATGTGCTGCTGAATTGAGTTTGATAGCATTTAATTTGAAGTTTCCATCTACATTTATCAGAGATAATGGCCGTAGTTTTCTTTTCTAGTCACGCCTTTCTCTGGTTTTCGTTTCAGGGTAATGCCGACCTCAAAAAATCAGTTTGGCTGTGGTTACTTGCTTCAGCTTTTTGGAGGATTTTGAGAAGGGTTGGTGTTAATTCTCCTTTAAATGTTTGGTAACATTTTCAGTGAAGCCATATGGCTCGGGGTTTTTCTTTATTGGGAGTTTTTCATTACTGATTCAGTTTTCTTACTAGTAATTAATCTGTTCATATTTTCTATTTCTTCCTGATTAAGTCTGGTAGGTTGTACGTTTCTAAAATATTTTCATTTCTTTTAAGTTGTCCAGTTTGTTGACATATAGTTGTTCACAGTAGCCTCTAGTGATCCTTTGAATTTCTTTGGTTTCAGTTGTTGTGTCTTTTGTATTCATAATCGTGTCAGTTTGAGTTCTATCTCCTTTTTCTTTAGTCAAGCTGAGGGTTTGTGAATTCTGTTAATTTTTTCCAAAGAACCAACTTTTAGTTTGATTAATCTTTTCTATTGTTTTTCAGTTCTCTATTTCATTTATTTCTGCTCTAATGTTTATGGTTTTTTAACTCCTGCTAACTTTGGGCTCAGTTTGTTTTTCATTTTCTAGTTTCTTAAAGCATAGAGGTAGGTCGTTTATTTGGGATCTTTCTTGTTTCTTAATGTAACTGCTATTAACTGACTCTAACTAACTAAAGAAAATATTTAAGAGTCTTCTAAAGATAAAACACTCATTCTAGATGGAAACTTGGATATACAGAAAGAAAAGATTTGCAGAAAATAAATTTTGTAGCTATATCTGTCTGGTTATTGATGATAAAGTTTCAAATTTTATAATAAATGTTTGTATTAGAATTCAAGGGAGCAAAT
>NW_011889318.1:30214-31720 GCF_000151845.1 Pteropus vampyrus
CTAATTCTTTTTATTTCTTTTCCTTGCCTGATTGTTCTAGCTAGGAATTCCAATACTATATTAAACAGAAGTTGTGGGAATAGACATTTTTGCCTTGATCTTGATGTTAGATGAAAAGCTTTCATCTTTTTACCTTTGAGTATGTTAGCTGTGGACTTGTCATCTTTTTACCTTTGAGTATGTTAGCTATGGCCTTTGCTATGTTGAGGTATGTAGTTTTTTATGGCTAATTTGTTGAGTTCTTATCATGGCAAATGTTACATTTTGTCAAATGTTTTTCTGCATTTATTGATATAATCATATATATTTTTTTCCTTTTATTCGATTAATGTGAATGAAGTAGCACATTGATTAATTTGTACATGTTGAACAATCCTGGCATCCCAGGTAGAAATCCCGCTCAATTGTCGTGAATGATCCTTTTAATGTGCTGCTGAATTGAGTTTGATAGCATTTAATTTGAAGTTGCCATCTACATTTATCAGAGATAATATGGCCGTAGTTTTCTTTTCTAGTCACGCCTTTCTCTGGTTTTCGTTTCAGGGTAATGCCGGCCTCAAAAAATCAGTTTGGCTGTGGTTACTTGCTTCAGTTTTTTGGAGGATTTTGAGAAGGGTTGGTGTTAATTCTCCTTTAAATGTTTGGTAACATTTTCAGTGGAGCCATATGGTTCGGGGTTTTTCTTTATTGGGAGTTTTTCATTACTGATTCAGTTTTCTTACTAGTATTAATCTGTTCATATTTTCTATTTCTTCCTGATTAAGTCTCGTAGGTTGTACATTTCTAAACTATTTTCATTTCTTTTAAGTTGTCCAGTTTGTTGACATATACTTGTTCATAGTAGCCTCTAGTGATCCTTTGAATTTCTTTGGTTTCAGTTGTTGTGTCTTTTGTATTCATAATCGTGTCAGTTTGAGTTCTATCTCCTTTTTCCTTAGTCGAGCTGAGGGTTTGTGAATTTTGTTAATTTTTTCCAAAGAACCAACTTTTAGTTTGGTTACTCTTTTCTATTGTTTTTCAGTTCTCTATTTCATTTATTTCTGGTCTAATGTTTATGATTTTTTAACTCCTGCTAACTTTGGGCTCAGTTTGTTTATCTTTTTCTAGTTTTTTAAAGCATAGAGGTAGGTCATTTATTTGGGATCTTTCTTGTTTCTTAATGTAACTACTATTAACTGACTCTAACTAACTAAAAAAATATTTAAGAGTCTTCTAAAGATAAAACACTTATTCTAGATGGAAACTTGGATATACAGAAAGAAAAGAATTGCAGAAAATAAATTTTGTAGCTATATCTGTCTGGTTATTGATGATAAAGTTTCAAATTTTATAATAAATGTTTGTATTAGAATTCAAGGGAGCAAATACAGCTAACAGTAAATAAAAATATATGGTAGGTCTTTTCACTGTTGGCAAGAGTGAAAAAATACTAATTGATTAGGGTTTAATGAGTAAAGAATGTATGCTATAAAATGCAGGCCACTAACAAAGAATATTTATAGCATA
>NW_011889318.1:34837-36443 GCF_000151845.1 Pteropus vampyrus
TTCTTATGGAAAAATGTTTCATTGTTAGAGCAAATAATATATTTATTTAAGACTTAAGCAATCATGATATTTTAAGAAGAATAAAGTTACCCAACAGAATCCAATTCAAGAGTTTTAACTCTAAAGCTTACACTTGCAGTGATATATTTTTGGAGATCCACAGTAAATTGACGTGAGGCCAGATGAGGATAGCATGACACAGTTATGTTTACCAGATGATGCCTCTGCTATCCTATAATGAGAAAAATGCAAAATTCTCTTGTTATGTAGTATGGGAACAAGTTATAAAACAATAACATTTTCATGTAATTGTAATAGAAGAATATTTTCAAAATGGGTGATGACATTTTTCATATAATATTAGTAAGAACTGGTTATTAGGGAAACTGGGTAGTCATTCTTTAATATTTATATTAATGTTTCATTAACTTTGAACATAATTCTTCATGTTTATAATTCAATGTAAACAAATGCATTCATAATACTCTTCTGAATTTTTATTTCTTATACCTTTCTTCTTCAGTAGAGCTTATAAAAACAACTTACTTTAGTGTAAAATTTGAACCACTTATCGACATCCACGGCTGATCACTGCTTTTACGGAAGACTCCAATCCATGATGGAAGTAATATGGAACTCAGAAACTTCTACCGAAAAATAAAGAATTTTTATTTAAATAATTATTATAAAAGTTGGTATTATTTTCATAAAATGCAAGTAGTGTATTTTTTCATGGGTTCTTTAATTTTCAGAACAAAATGAGAGTATTGGATCCTAATTTAAAGATAAAGTTGAACACCGCTTTCGTGTTGCCAAAAATGTTCAGCAATATTGTATTTTGATTTAAAATTAATTCTTAAATATTTATGCTTAATAGTTTTATTCCTTTTAGGTTAATAAGGAAAATTCTGACTCATGTAATTTAACAGTTACCCATGTTGACAAAACTAAAGGAGCAAGGCTTCAAACAAGTTTTCAAATACTTTTTAAAAATATATATGTTGGTGTGATGTCAGAAACATGGCTGAGTGAGAGACATCCCCAGCTCTCTCCCCTTGAAACAATAAGTTGAACATCTAACTCAACAAAAAATACGCAAACTCCACACCAGCCCGTCTGAGCATGGGATCAGCACATAAAAGCTACCACATGTCAGAACCCCAGGTGTTGGGCGGTGGACTGGGAGAAACAAAAAAGCTGCCTATAGCAGCTGCTGGAGCTCCCTGTAGGAGGAGGGGGAGGGGAGAAAGACCAGGGCATTCTCTGAACAGCCCTACCTGGAAGTGCAGTGAGCACCACAAGCCTATGGCAAGGCCCAGTCATCAGGGCAGAAAGCAGAGAAGCAGGACGGCAAAGAAACAACAGTTGATTTTTACCAGCCACGGTTACAAAACCGAGGCTAAGCTGCAGTCCCTAATCCCTAACCCACATGGCCCTTCCCCCCATACCCTCCAAATAGAATACCTCAGAGCCCCAGGGCAATCTGAGCAGATGCTACCAAAATTTTCACTAACACTGACAGGAACTGACACTGAGAGTAACAAGCATGATTAAAGATATACAAGAGAAAAAAAAGGCATTATTAAGGCTACATATATATAGCAGG
>NW_011889318.1:38423-39291 GCF_000151845.1 Pteropus vampyrus
TTTACATATTCTTATGGTAACCACACACCAAAGATTCAGAACTGAAGTATATAACATAAAACGAGAAGGACCAGATGAAAAACCCACAAAATCCAACCAGAATAAACAGAAACACAAAGACAAGGAAGTAATGGAAACACCGAGCTACCAGAAAGCAAAAGATAAAATGTCTATAAGAAAACCTGATATTTTAATAATCACCCTAAATGTAAATGGACTGAACTCACCAATAAAAAGACATAGAGTTGAGGAATGTATCAAAAAACAAAACCCCACCATATGCTCCCTCCAGGAGACACATCTCAGCTCCAAAGACAAATATAGAGTCAAAGTGTAAGGGTGGAAAATGATATTTCAAGCAAATGGCATTCACAGAAAAGCGAGAGTAGCGATACTAATATGAGACAAAATAGACTTCAAAAAAAAAAGGGTAAAGAAATATACTGAGACACTTCATAATGATAAAGGGAGTCACACACCAAAAACACATAACACCTATTAATATCTATTCTCCCAATCAGGGAGCCCCGAAATGTGTAAAGCAATTACTAACAACTAAAGGGAGAATCAGACCAAAACATTTCATAGTAGGGGACCTAAATACTCCACTGTCGGATATGGACAGGTCATACACACACAAAATCAATAAGGAAATAACATCCTTAAATGACACATTAGACTAACTGGACATAATTGACATTTACAGAGCCTTTCATTCCAAAACAGCTGCTTATACATTCTTCTCTAGTACACATGGAATATTCTCAAAGATTGACCACATCCTGGGATGCAGAAATAGCCTCAACAAATATAAGAGAGTTGAAATTATACCAACCATATTCTCTAATGATACCGCTATAAAACTAGA
>NW_011889318.1:39341-43965 GCF_000151845.1 Pteropus vampyrus
GACCACATCCTGGGATGCAGAAATAGCCTCAACAAATATAAGAGAGTTGAAATTATACCAACCATATTCTCTAATGATACCGCTATAAAACTAGAAGTCAACTGTAAAAAGAAATCAGGAAGAACCACAAATAAATGTAGATTAAATACTACCGAAGAATAACTGAGTAAGAGAATAAATAAAAAGAGAGATCAAGAAATACATAGAAACAAATGATAATGACAGACCTACCTCTAAAAGCAAGAAAAAGCCCAAATAAACAACCTAACACTTCATCTTAAAAAACTAGAAAAGGAAGAACAAATTAGAGCAAAAAATTTTAATTTAAAACAAAAAAAAATAAAAAATAAAAAATAAATACAGCGAAGAGCTGGTTCTTTGAGAAGGTTAATAAAATTGACAAACCCATGAGCAGACCCACTAATGAACAAACAGAAAGGACACAAATAAAGAAAATCAGGGATGAAAGAGGGGAAATTACAACTGACATCACAGAAATACAAAGGATCATACAAGAATACTATGAAAAAGTCTATAACATCAAATTTAATTACCTAGAAGAAATAGACCACTTAAATAAATACAATCTTCCTAGACTAAATCAAGAAGAGCTAGAAAATCTAAATAGACCGATCAGGAGTATGGAAATTGAAACTATCATCAAAAACCTACCAAAAAGTTAAAGTTCAGGACCAGATGGCTTCACCAGTGAATTCTACCAAACATTCAAAGAGGACTTAATAACTATTCTCAAACTCTTACAAAAAATCAAACAGGAGGTAATACTTCCCAATTCATTTTATGAGGCCAATATTACCCAATACCAAACCCTGGTAAAGATAACACAAAAAAAGAAAATTAAAGACCAATATCTTTCATGAACACAGATGCAAAAATCCTAAATAAGATACTAGTGAACTGAATACAACAATATATTGAAAAGATTATACACCACAATCAAGTGGGCTTCATCCCAGGCACACAAGGATGGTTCAACATACACAAATTAATGATTAATGTGATTCACCACATAAACAAATTAAAAAGTAAAAATTATATGATCATATCAATAGATGTCAAAAAAGCCTTCAACAAGATACAGCTTCCATTTATCATCAAAACGCTTAACAAAATCAGTATAGAAGAAAAGTACCTTAACATAACGAAGGCCGTATATAACAAGCCCTCAGCCAACATTATACCTAATGGTGAAAATCTAAAAACCTTCCCTCTAAGATCAGGAACAAGACAAAGCTGTCCACTATTGCCACTGTTATTCAATATAACTTTGGAGGTCCTAACGAGTGCAATCAGGCAAGGGAAAGATATAAAAGGCATCCAAATAGGAAACAAAGAAGTCAAACATTCACTATTTGCAGATGACATGATTCTTGATATAGAAAACCCTAAAGACTTCACAAGAACACTACTAGAAACAATAAGCAAATACAGTAACATTTCTGGATACAAAATCAATATTCAAAAACCCATAGCGTTCCTATACTCTAATAACGAAGTGTCAGGATGGAAGTGGGAAAAATAATTAGTTTTGCAATTGCAACAAAAGAATAAAATACCTAGGAATAAATCTAATGAAACCTGTGAAGGACCTATATAATGAAAACTATAGACCCTATTAAAAGAAATCAAAGAACAAAGAAATGGAAAGATATTCCATGTTCTTGGATTGGAAGAATCAACATAGTTAAAATGACCTTATCACTTAAAGCATCATACAGATTTAATGCAATTCCCATCAAAATCCCATCGACATTTTTTAAAGAAGTGGAACAAAAATCATCAGATTTGTATGGAAGCACAAAAGACTTTGAATTGCCAAAGCCATCCTGTGAATAAAAATGAGGCTGGAGGCATCGCTCTACCTGACTTCAAATTATACTACAAAGCGACAGTAATCAGAACTGATGGTACTGGCAGCAAAACAGACACACGGATCAGTGCAACAGAATCGAGAGTCCAGAAGTAAACTCATATTTATACAGGCAAATAATTTTCAACAAAAAAGCCAAAAACATACAGTGGAGAAAGGAAAGCCTCTTCAATAAATTGTGCTGGGAAAACTAGAAAGCCGCCTACAAAAGAATGAAACTAGACTGGTGTCTAACACCACACATCAAAATTAACTCAAAATGGATTAAGGACCTGAATATAAAACCTGAAACAATAAAATGCATAGGAAAAACATAGGAACTAAACTCAAGGACCTTGGACTTAAAGAGGATTTTATGAATTTGACCTCAAAGGCAAGGGAGTAAAAGCTAAAATAAATGAATGGGACTACATCAAACTAAAAATCTCTACTCAACAAAAGAAATCATCAACAAGGTAAAGAGACAACCATCCGAATGGGAAAATATGTTTGCAAGCAATGCCTCTGATTAGGGTCTAATATCGAAAATATACAAAGAACTTATACAACTCAATAACAACAACAACAAAAACAAATGATCCAATGAAAAAAATAGGCAGCAGACCTGAACAGCCACCTCTTCCTAGATGACATACAAATGGCCAACACTATATG
Source organism: Pteropus vampyrus (assembly GCF_000151845.1). Classification (NCBI taxonomy): domain Eukaryota; kingdom Metazoa; phylum Chordata; class Mammalia; order Chiroptera; family Pteropodidae; genus Pteropus; species Pteropus vampyrus. The sequence continues at coordinate 41,887 of NW_011889318.1, forward strand.
AAAAGATGCTCAACATCATTAGCTATCAGGGAAATGCAAATCAAAACCACAATGATATACCACCTCACACCTGTTAGATTAGCTATAATCAACAGGACAAGTAATAACGAATGTTGGAAAGGTTGTGGAGAAAAAGGAACCCTCCTCATACACTGCTGGTGAGACTGTAAATTGGTACGGCCACTATGGAAAACTATATGGATGTTCTTCAAAAAACTAGGAATTGATCTATCATATGATCCAGCAATCCCTCTACTGGCTATTTACCCCAAAGACTTGAAAACTCATATCCAAAAAGATATTTGCATACCGATGCTCATAGCAGCATTATTATTAATGGTGGCTAAAGAAGCAGTGGTACATAAATACAATGGAATATTACTCAGCCATAAGAAGAGATGAAATACTGCCATTTGTGACAACATTGATGGACCTCGAGATAATCATGCTATGCGAAATAAGCCAGACAGGAAAAGTTGAAAATCACATAATATCACTTATGTGTGGGATATAAACCTGAAAGCAACAAACGAACAGGACAAACAAACAGAGACTCATGGACATGTACAATACACTAGTGGTTACCAGAGTTTAGGTGGTACAGGGAGGATTTGGTGGGAAAAAAATTTTTTAATCATTCATTCAATTAAATAAATAAATAAATATAAATATAAAAAATAAATTTGTTATAGAGACATTGGTTAATAGAATTATACACGTTTCGAGTGTACAATTCAATAATACATAATCTGTACATTGTATAGTATGTTCACCACCCAAAGTCAAATATTCATCTGTCACCATATATTTGTTCTCCTATACCCTTATCTACCTCATCTCTTTCCCGCTTTCCCTCTGGTAATCACTAAATGATTGTCTGTGTCTCTGAGTTTTTGTTTGTCCTGTTTGTTTGTTGCTTTTAGTTTTATGTCCTACGTATGAGTGAAATTTTATGGATCTCAACCATTCCGGTCTGACATTTCATTTAGCATGATTACCACAAGATATAAATTTTACCTCAAAAGCAAGGGAAGTAAATGCAAAAATAAATGAATGGGACTATATCAAACTGAAAAGCTTCTGCATAGCCAAAAAAAGAGAATACCATCAACAAAACAAAGAGACAAACAACTGAATGGGAGAAGATATTTGCAAACAATGCCTCTTATAAGGGGCTAATATCCAAAAAATATAAAGAACTCATGGAACTCAACAACAAAAAAACAATACAGTTAAAAAATGGGCGGAGGACCCAAACAGACACTTCTCCCAAGAAGACATACAAACAGCCAATACACATGAAAAGATTCTCAGCGTCACTAGCTATTAAGAAAATGCAAATCAAAGCCACAATGAGATACCATCTCACACCGGTTAGAATGACAATTATCAACAAAACAAGTAAATAACAAGTATTGGAGAGGTTGTGGGGAAAAATAAACCCTCATACATTGCTGGTGGGAATGCATAATACTACAGCAACTATGGCAAACACTGTGGTGGTTCCCCAAATATTTAAGAATAGTATTATGATATGACTTAGCAATCCCTCTTCTGGGTATCTACCCTCCAAATTTAAAACCATTTATTCATAAAGATATAGATACCCTGATGTTCATTGCAGCATTATTTCAGGTGACTAAGACATGGAAACAACTAGTGTCCTTCAATAGATGATTGGGCAAAGAAGAGTTTTATATATATATATATACATACACATACATACATACATATACATATATAAATGAAATATTACTCAGCCATAAGGTACGAAATACTTATTTAACATAGTTGATACTGTGACTAAATCAATGTACAATGTAGTTTTCTACTATGTTTCTCAGAGATCAGGTTTTCAAAAACATCAAGGGATTGTAATTAAGGAAACAAATAACACGGAAGCCAAAACTTTGGTTTTCTGAGCCCCACACCACTATTTAACCAGATAAGTCCCAAACTGATCTGTTTCTGTGTTGATAGAATACAATGGCCCAGACAAGGTGTCAGAGACTCATTTCTCTGCTACTCCTTGCTAAGTACAACTATAAATTCTGGAACTAATGAAAGATACAGTTAAAG
>NW_011889318.1:44015-45524 GCF_000151845.1 Pteropus vampyrus
TACATACATACATACATATACATATATAAATAAAATACTACTCAGCCATAAGTTACCAAATACTTATTAAACATAGTTGATATCGTGACTAAATCAATGTACAATGTAGTTTTCTACTATGTTCCTCAGAGATCAGGTTTTAAAAAACATCAAGGGATTGTAGTTAAGGAAACAAATAACGTGGAAGCCAAAACTTTGGTTTTCTGAGCCCCACACCACTATTTAACCAGATAAGTCCCAAATTGATCTGTTTCTGTGTTGATAGAATCCAATGGCCCAGACAAGGTGTCAGAGACTCATTTCTCTGCTACTCCTTGCTAAGTACAACTATAAATTCTGGAACTAATGAAAGATACAGTTAAAGGAGAACTCTGAAAGGTGGAAAGAGAAAAGGAAAATAATTTGGTATCCTCAGATAAAGGAACAACAGAATAACAGGGTTTCTTATATCCCCACTTAAAGGGAGAAAGTAACCTAGGCCTGCTGCTTCCCAATACTCAGCCTAACAATAGGAGGTGGCTTAGGGAAGCCATTTCACTTCTGCTTTAGAGAGGAAACCCCATCCAGCAACACCAGGCAAGCCTGCAATGTGATCCATCAGGACACCTGCTAACAATGTGAGCCAGGGAAAGTGCTTCTCCTTCCTAGTGTCCAGGAGACACCAGGGTAGAGGGCTTGGAGGTGAGACCAGCAAAGGGAATCCTAAGACTAAAATTTTTGGACTCAAGAAGGCTCTTTATCTCTGACAAGATTCACATCCCCAATGAAAGACATCAAATAGAATGGATATTAAAGTGTTACATTTACATAGCTCCACAGTGAGAGTTAACAAACTGCACATAAATGCAATGATACACATAAATTTCAACAATATCATATGGGAGTAAAAAGAGACAGTGAAAAATAATGTGTACTGTTTGATTTTATTTATATGAGGTTCAAAAAAAGCAAAGAGATTCTCTAATATTAAAGTCAGGACAGCGGTTAAGTGATAAGGGAGGAGAAGTGATGAGAGAATACATAGGAGCAGAGCCGCAGAAAACTGCAAACTCTATTTTGTGACCTAATTTGTAATTATATGGTCCCATTCTCTTTGTAATCAATCTGCTCAATCGTGATAGGTTTAGTTTTCTTGATATATTAAGTAGCTAAGTTGATTTTGGAAAAAACATTCACAGAAGCACAGTTTTCTATGAAAAGCAAGTACAAGAAATTATCAAATGTGCATTAGTGATATAAAAATATGATATAACATTATAAAGTCAAACAATGGAATATTATAGACTTTAAAACAAATAACTACAAATATATACAAAACTACAAATAAATTCTACAATTATATAATATTGACTGAAATAAATCTTTAATGAAACATGTGAAACGTATTCTATCTTACCATTTCTTCCTCATTATTTATATAAAGCAGAGTAGAGTTCTTAGAAGCACAGGCCGTCACACTCTCATTCCATGTTTTACTTTCTGAACTAATGTAATAGCAATTGTTGGAAT
>NW_011889318.1:45574-46031 GCF_000151845.1 Pteropus vampyrus
CTATTTTGTGACCTAATTTGTAATTATATGGTCCCATTCTCTTTGTAATCAATCTGCTCAATCGTGATAGGTTTAGTTTTCTTGATATACTAAGTAGCTAAGTTTATTTTAAAAAAACATTCATAGAAGCACAGTTTTCTATGCATAGCGAGAACAAGAAATTATCAATTGTGCATTAGTGGTATAAAAATATAATACAAAATTATAAAGTCAAACAATGGAATATTATAGACTTTAAAACAAATAACTACAAATATACACAAAACTACAAATAAATTCTACAATTAGATAATATTGACTGAAATAAATCTTTAATGAAACATGTGAAACGTATTCTATCTTACCATTTCTTCCTCATTATCTATATAAAGCAGAGTAGAGTTCTTAGAAGCACAGGCCGTCACACTCTCATTCCATGTTTTACTTTCTGAACTAATGTAATAGCAATTGTTGGAAT
>NW_011889318.1:46081-47183 GCF_000151845.1 Pteropus vampyrus
CATGTTTTACTTTCTGAACTAATGTAATAGCAATTGTTGGAATATGTAAACCACTCCTTTGGACAACAACCACAATGATATCCTGAAGAGAGATCGTGAATTATCACCCCAAAATAATTTTATTTTAAAAAATAAAAATTAACTTATGTACTTGCATAGGTATAAACATATTTGTGCATAACATATCCATGCACCCTCTTAGGCTGGTACAAATAAAACAAAACACATTCGTACACACACTCACAAAGACGAGTCAACCTCATCCCCTGATTTATGTGTCCTTGTAACGTAAACACACAAACAAAAATATCTGCTCTGCACATGTTCTAAACACCAATGAAGGAAACTATTTTTTAAGAATTGTAAAATTACTTATCTCTTATCATAGTATAGCAGTAGAAAATGTGAGCCAAGCAGCAACAGTAGATATGGTGATTAAAAATAAGTATTTTCTTATATTGTGGTATAAGAAAGAACATTCTTATAATCATTATTTATAAATATTTATTGCTCATTTTATATTTCATGTTGTACCCCCAAAATCCAATATCATTTTTATGTAGCCTAAGATAGAGACAAACTATAAACTGTGTTAATATCAGAACTTTGAAAATCATTATGTACCTTTCCGGATCCTTGTTGTCGGGGATGAATTACTCTCCCATATTACAGTAGCTACAAAAATTAAAGTAACTCTTTAAAAATTTAATTAATCTTGTTTATCATAACAATTCTTGTTTCTTATTTGACATTTGTTCTATTGTCTAGGGTTATAATTATCTGTAACAAAATTGATTTTACCAAGGAAAAAGAAAATTAATAAAGTAATAAAGTTAGGGGAAATATATATTAAAAACCTAAAGACCCCAAATTTACCATCTCTTACAATATTTGTTTTAAGCATTCTGAAATTTAATTTGCATTTCTTAGTAAGATCCTTCAATCTCTTAAAGCATGTTTTTGAGTTATGAAATTAGAATATATAAATGTATGTATTATTCTCTACAATCATTCTGAATGTAAGCATTTGACAAATTCAGAAGAACCATTTGACAAATTCAGAAGAACCATTTCACATTTGGTCTAAATGCATACAGTAAAA
>NW_011889318.1:47378-50285 GCF_000151845.1 Pteropus vampyrus
ACGTATTCTATCTTACCATTTCTTCCTCATTATCTATATAAAGCAGAGTAGAGTTCTTAGAAGCACAGGCCGTCACACTCTCATTCCATGTTTTACTTTCTGAACTAATGTAATAGCAATTGTTGGAATATGTAAACCACTCCTTTGGACAACAACCACAATGATATCCTGAAGAGAGATCATGAATTATCACCCCAAAATAATTTTATTTTAAAAAATAAAAATTAACTTATGTACTTGCATAAGTATAAACATATTTGTGCATAACATATCCATGCACCCTCTTAGGATGGTACAAATAAAACAAAACACATTCCTACACACACTCACAAAGACGAGTCAACCTCTCATCCTCTGATTTATGTGTCCTTCTAAAGTAAACACACAAACAAAAATATCCACTCTGCACATGTTCTGAACAGCAATGAATGAAACTATTTTTTAAGAATTGTAAAATTACTTATCTCTTATCATAGTATAGCAGTAGAAAATGTGAGCCAAGCAGCAACAGTAGGTATGATGATTTAAAATAAGTATTTTCTTATATTGTGGTATAAGAAAGAACACTCTTATAATCATTATTTATAAATATTTATTGCTCATTTTATAATTCATGTTGTACCCCCAAAATCCAATATCATTTTTATGTAGCCTAAGATAGAGACAAACTATAAACTGTGTTAATATCAGAACTTTGAAAATCATTATGTACCTTTCTGGGTCCTTGTCGGGGATGAATCACTCTCCCATATTACAGTAGCTACAAAAATTAAAGTAACTCTTTAAAAAATTAATTAATCTTGTTTATCATAATAATTCTTGTTTCTTATTTGACGTTTGTTCTATTGTCTAGGGTTACAATTATCTGTAACAAAATTGATTTTACCAAGGAAAATTAATAAAGTAATAAAGTTAGGGGAAATATATATTAAAAACCTAAAGACCCCAAATTTACCATCTCTTACAATATTTGTTTTAAGTATTCTGAAAATGAATTTGCATTTCTTAATAAGATCCTTCGATCTCTTAAAGCATGTTTTTGAGTTATGAAATTAGAATATATAAATGTATGTATATATTCTCTACGATCATTCTGAATGTAAGCATTTGACAAATTCAGAAGAACCATTTGACAAATTCAGAAGAACCATTTCACATTTGGTCTAAATGCATACAGTAAAATGATGATCATTAAATTGAAAAGTCCTCTTATGATCTTTCAAAATTTTACTTACGGCAAATAACAGCTATAGTGGACATCAAGACAAGGCAGATGACCCCCAGGACCCCAGCAATAAGCTTCTCTGGAGGTGATGGTAAAGCTACAGGGAGAGAAATGGGAACACTGAGAAAGAACAGATGGAGACAATTGCTTAGACAGTTTACACACAGAGAATCCACATGCACAAGAAATCATATACATAAGCTTGGACCCCAAAACCATATCTACCATTGTAATCATCCTCTCAGAATACACCACTGCATTTTCAGGAAATATAATGCTCTGCGAGTTGGTCAAAGACTACATCTTACAATGATGCCTGAATAAAATTAGTCCTGAGATTTCATGTTACAATACTGTATTCCAACTTCAAGTTCTGATCCTCACAAATGAAAAAATGTAAGTCTATCTCCTATTCTTTCCTCACATCTCTGCAACCCAACTATACATCCTAGAACAGTTATACTGTGTGTCTATTAAATGTTTTACCTTTGCAGTGATATTTCTCGTCATTCCCTTGAAGATCCTGAGAAGCATCTTGAAGGTTTAATTCTGCGTAGGTTATTTCTTGCTCACTTACTGAGATGGAGCTTTTTGTGACCTTAGGTTTTAGTTGCTGTCTCTTTGAATACTTGGCCACATTCAGTTCTGCATAGGTTACTCCTTGGTTACTCATCTCTGCAATTGACTGGTGTCTGGGACTATGCTGTAAGGTAACTATACTTAAGAATAAATGGTATGTGCATTGACAAGATCCTTAGTAGAGTAAAACTGGGCGGAGTAAAGGGTGAGAGTTGGGCTCAATTCCCAGTTGAAAAAACTAAAGGTCAGATGCTAAATGCCTTAGAGCTTTAAACAATTGTGTCATGATTAAATACATTTTTTAAAGATATTCTACATTTGTAGATATATTATTTATTGGAGCATAAAAAGAGATAGTAAGGAATATAGAAATTTATAATAATAACATTCTCATTAAAGTCAAACTCCATAGAAATATTTAACACCATTCATTAGAATGCCTGTATTAAAAAATTTAAATGTTTTATTAGAAAAAGGAGACCCAATATAATTTTGAAATCCAAAAGTAGTTAAAGTCTGACAGCTCTAAAGATGGTGACTAGTACTATTGGCATATATAGTAATTTCATGCACTAAATTGCATTTATTCAGTGACTTACATTTATTTATTAAAGGGGTTACCAAATGGTCTTTTATTTTTAATGGTTAAAATCTTACATGATACACTAAACTTATCTATAACCTAAACAATAATGAAAATTAAACAACAAAAAATATTTTATAAAATAATTTATAATTGATTTAATGGTATGATTTGAACCTATAAAATGATAAATAAAGTATAGGTCACTTATGGAAAAACATCATTGTTTCAAACTTTCAGAACGATCCTTTGGTTGTCAAAGTAAGTGAAGGTCTCTTTAGTTGTATGAGCAACTGCAATAATTCAGATGATGAATTTAATAATTTAGTCAATGGGCTCTGTAGTCACAGAGAGTGGAATTACCTCTGACTGAAATTTATAATGTGTGACCTTTAAAAAGTTACTTACTGTCTTGTAACCTACTTTACTAATCTAAAATGGAAATAAAAATATGAAAGATATAATGCATGTAAAATTCAGCATTTAACTTGGCACTTAAAAGCTCTCAATAAATACTAGC
>NW_011889318.1:50921-66550 GCF_000151845.1 Pteropus vampyrus
GCATTAAATACTTATTTTCCTCATATTCGCATTATTTCATTTGTATTATCATGGAAAAAAATTCTAAGAATCACAATCTCATTTTCAATAGTTATTTCATGATATTAGTCAGTAATTATTCTGAGATATTACTACATACCTGGCACAAAGTCTATCATTCCAAAAATAACATACTTATTTCTCTGCCCTAGTTCTTGCATTCAATTTTATTCTTTTGAATGAATAATTTGATACACAGATTTCTTTTGATAAAAAAAATGTCTCTTGGAAAGATAAAATATATACAATATTGAACTACATCATCATGCCTGAGATTGAAATATTAAATAACTATTCATTAAATAACTATTCATTAATTCATCTTCCAATCATGACTAGTTGTCTATGTTTTACCAGGAATATAGGTGTAAATGACAAACCCAAGTCAAACTATGTAGCACAAGAAAAGGTAATTTTCAAAAAATGTCACCTAATTAACATGGAGGGCAGAAAAAGAAGACTTTAAACCACAAGATAAATGACACTGGTACACCAAAGAAACAAACTTTTAAATTCAAAATATCTATATTGTATAAAATGTAATTTTTAAATCATTCTTCATCTTGTGTCAATAAAAAGGAGAATGTTTATTATTCATCATTCTTAAGGATATTCACTTCCGTAGAGCCTATGGAAAATTGAGTTCAGATTCAAACCTAAATCTTAAGTTTTCTTAAATCTAGAAAAATGGCATTTAAAGCCTTACTCCTGTCTCCAGAATCAGGACTAATATTTGTATCTTTAATTATAATTGCTCATGTTGGCGTGCTACATGTGTATGTCTATTAATTATATTTCATTATTTTTTTGTAAACTAAATATATTTATGTAAGCGTGTGCAACTCTATTTATTAGAAATAATTGTATTTTTATTTATGATATTTTTCATAAAGTAAATTAATAATATTCTTGCTCTACTTTTTCTATTACTCAATTTAGAGAATTAACACAATGAAATCATTTCTTGACAATGCCAAATAAGTTGAGGTTCACTATTGCTCTCTTTATATTGAAGACATTTATGTCTACTATTTCTACAGACATTCATTTTCATGTATTCATTTAAATAATGGTATACACCATACACTTAATATATGGACCAATATGATTGATTCTTCTGACATTTACACTTCAATTAAAATCTATGTTCAGACAATATAAAAGAACAACAAAAATAACTCAAAGTAAATTGAAAATTCTATAAAAGATTTTCTTTGATATATATATATCTAAAGATAAAAACTACTCAAAATATGTAGTAGTTGGAATTTATTTTACATGCTATAACTCTCTGTATGTAACTCTATAATAAATATTTATATATTAATAAATTAATAGTGTAATATTAATAAATAAAAATATAACATAAATATATTATTGAACAATATTAATAATATATTTAATACATGTAGTATAAATATATATGACTGTGATTATTGCTTATAATAGCAGACTCTAGTATCCTGGGAGAGATGGCTAAAATAGAATTTATAACTACTCAAAATATCCTAATATGATTGGAAAAGAAAGTTATCTTTAAGAAGTAAATAAAAAATGAGAAAGGTTGTTACTGAGTCTCACCAAAGGAAATATTAAAGGATTTTTCTTTGAACAGAAGAAAAACTTGGCCAGATAAAAGCTTGGATATGTAGAATGAAAAGAAGAGTTGAAAGAAATAAAATTTAGTGAATATATCTAAATGTCTATGACTAGATAAAATATTAATGATAAAGATTCTAGTTGAAAAACATCTTTGAAAAGAAGCAAATGGGTAACAAGCAGTAAGGAAAGAAAGAGAGTAATAAGCTATTTCTGCTGTTTGAGAATTGGTAAAAGTACTAATTTGTTAGATGTAATAAGTAAAAAAAAAAATGTTGTAAAATATAGAGGACTACTGAAAGTATAGTTAAGATATATTGAATTAACAACCTCTGATACAGAGAAGTGAAAAAATAAAAAGTATTTAATTCTAAAGGAGATAAAAAGAAAATAAAATATATATGAGTAGTTACAAATAGAAGAAAATATTAAATGACAGACCCAAATAAATAATAATTACATTAAATGTAAATAGAATAATTTTTAGTTCAAATATGAAACATGTCCAGGTTCATCCATGTTGTCGCACATGACAAGCTTTTCTTTTCTTTTAAGGCTGTATGTTATTTCATTATATATATGTGTGTGTGTGTGTGTGTGTGTATAGATCACATTTTTTAAATCCATTAATCTTTCTGAAACAAACCTTTAATATAAACATAAAGGAAAGATGAAAGTAAAAAGAAAACGTCTTTCATGTAACACAAACCAGTAGAAAATTGCAATACTAAAGTTACATTAATTTTAATTCATTAAAAATAAATAAAATTTAAAAACCAATTCCTTGGTTACATTAGCTATATTTTAATCGATATAAAATGTTTCATCATCACAAATAATCCAGCCACAGTGTACAGTGAATAAAAATCACTAAACATATTTGTTCTTATAATTTTAATCCAGTAATATTCTGATAAAAACATATGAGCAGGTTAGAAATCACAAGGCATAATTTTATATGAATTACAATGAAAATATAACATATCAAATATCTTTATTGTAAAATTGATTGTCCTAAATACATATATTAGAAAGAAGAAAGCAGAATATCAATATCTGAGCATGCATCATTAGAAGTTAAAACTGAAGAACAAATTAAATCAAAATAAAGTATATGGAAAAAACAATGAAGACTAGTGTTTAATTACAAAAACAAAAATTACAAGAGGGGATCAACAAAGCCACAGGTTTTTTAATTTAAAAAGATATATTAAAATTGATAAACCCATTATGAAATTGTTGAAGAAAAAACAGAAGGCACAAATAATTTATATTTAGAAAGAAATAAGAACACTTTTATAATTCTTAAAGGCATTATACAATAAAAGCATGTTGTTAACAAAGTTTATTATCTATGTAAAATAGAAAAGTATTAGAAAATATAACTTACCAAAATATAGTATAACTAACAGGAAATCTGAGAAGTCTTACATGTATGAAAGAAATTTAGTTATTTTTTAAAAAATACTTTGTTGTGGTATGATTGACATACAAAGAGCTGTACATATTTAATGTATACAAATTGAAGAGTTTAGTGATAAGAACACACCCATGAAACAATCAACACAGGTAAGCCCATAAACTAACCATCACATCCAAAAGTTCCACCACCTTTATTTTTTAAAATATTTTCTTTTTTTGTGGAAACAGCACTTAACCCTACCCTCTTAGCAAATTCTAAGTGAATAAAACAGCAATGTTAACTATAAACTCTACATTTTGCAATAGATCCCCAGAACTTACACATCTTACGTAACTGAAACTTTTTACACTTTGCCCAACACCTCCCCAAACATCCCTCCTCTAAGTCTCTGGTAATCAGTATTCTAAACTCTGGTTCTATAAGTTTGACTATTTTAGATTCCTCATAAAACTGGGATCATTCAGTATCTGTGCTTCTGTGTCTGGCTTATTTGACTTAGCATAATATTCTCCAGGTCCATTCATGTTGTCACAAATGATAGGATTTCTTTCTTTTTCAAAGCTGAATAATATTCCATTATATGTGCATACCACATTTTCTTTATGCATATGCTGACAGACATTTAGGTTGTTTCCATATCCTTGCCCTATGAATGGCATCCATTTGGTTGTTCCTGAGTTGTATCTTTTATAATAAACTGGTAAACATACGTAAAGTGTTTTCCAAAAGTTTTGTGAATCATCATAGTGAATTATCAAACCTAGGGAGGAAGTTGTGAAAAATCCTGAATTTATAGCCAGTCGTTCACAAGTACAGGTGGCCCCTAAGACTTGTAACTGAAGTCTGAAATGGAGGCAGTCTCATGGGACTGAGCCTTTAACTTGTGGGGTCTGAGCTAACTTTAAATGGTTAGTGTCAGAATTGAATTGAATTATTGGACACCCAGTCAATGTTGGAGAACTGGAGAATTGGTTAGTCTCAGTAAACATCTCAGTTACTTTTTGAAATATATGTGACTCTTTCACGTATACGCATATAGATAAAATCTTTCATCATGCGCTGTTTGCTCTCTTTTTTTAAGGTTTGTTTTCTTATTTAAGTATGCTCGTATTTTTTTCTAATGGATGCCTTTTAAATATTTTGGTATACAACCTATTTCCTTATTTTATAGATACCATTCATTAACTTTACACTGTAAGCAATAATTTAATTAACTAGTAACTTTTTCTTTTCCTCTCCCTCACTTTCCCTAGCATTGTTTTAAAGATATTTTGACCCTCAATAATTACCTATAATTATAAATTTCATATACTTTCTTCTTTCTCCCTCTATTTTTAATCATCAGAGCATGTAACAATTACATATTATTCTGTCATCCTATCCCCATAATTTAGTTTTTGTTCTACTGTTACACATACTCAATGTCTATCAACAATCCTACTAAAGCTTTCCAGTCTTTCCTTGAGACTGAGGAAGAACTCATAGGAACAGTATTTCCTGAGTTCTAGCACATTTTAATAGTATGTATGTAGCTTTTATTTGTGATGATCAGTTTGGCAGGCTAGAAAATCTTTGGCTAGCAGTTTTTTCCCTATCTTAAACATGTTATTTTATTATCTTCTGGCCTAAAATGTTTGTCAAACAAGTCTAAGGCCAGCTTGGATTTTATTCTCTTATAATTAAGGATATTTTTGCCTGGGTGCTCAAAACATTTTTTTCTCTAAAATCCAATGTTTGTATTAGAATATGGCTTAATGTTGGCCATTCTGGGTTTATTGTCCCAGTTATGTATATATAGAGTGTATGTTTAATATGTAGGCTTAAATATTTGAGAAAAGTTCGAATTATAGTTTTTTAATATTTGACTTTTTATTATTTTAATTTTTTTCTTTCTATGTTTCTTTTGGATCTTCCTTGACTCATATATAACTGTTACTTTCAAATCATTTTTAATTACTTCTTCGTTTCTGTTTCATTTTTTCACTTCCCTTTTTTATCTTCTGTCTTATTTACAATGCTTTCCATGTACTCTCTTTCTGAAATATTTCTTTCTCTGATTCCTAATTTTCTTCAGAGTTCTTTCAGCACTCTTGTATGCCTTTTATTTCTGGCCTTCTTGTTTCTGAGCTTTCCCAAGTCTGATTTACTATGTCTTTTATAGTTTATATACTTTCAAATTTTCTGCAGTCCATTTTGAAATACTATATTATAGTTTTCTTCTGCTTTATGGCCATCTTTTCTGGTATGTATATCATTTTCTATAAGTATCAAATCTAATGTCATTTTCTCTTTTTAGTCAAATCATGACTTATTTTTTACACACCATATTCTGTATGAGGTTTAACCATAATCCTGTCCTGTGTGATAGATTTTATTGGACTTTTAGAAGGAGGATTTGTGAGGCGAGGATAACTTACTTCATGGCTCTAGGGGTTCCCTTTTTCATTGTTGCTATGACATTTAAAAATGTAGTCTCTGTATTTTAGCTACCCCTCTCCTATTTTTTCTATATATGTACCCTCTGGTAAGTCCTTCACTAGCATCTGACTCTTCTCTATCCTTTACCCAAAGAGCACTTGCCAAGATCAATTCATGTCCTATTCCCAGCAGTTTCTGTGTGTGGGCTCTACGTTGTCTGGGTGTTTCTGAGAGCCCTGAGGACTTGGGTAAATGAGTAAATGTAACATTCTTGGATCTTATCTCAGCTCCCTTGTACCCAACAATATATTGGAGCCTGTGAAGCTCCTTTCAGTTTGGACAATTCCTCCACTCTGAGGGGGGTGCCCACAAGTTGACCTCAAGGTCCACAATCATATAAGTCCCCTCCATCTTCCTTTTCCTCCCACACAGCTGCTACTTCATAGTTCTCCAAGTTGTGATGATTTGGCTACATTTGCTCAAATTCTGGGGCTGTAGATATACTTTCTTACCTAGAGTTGTTTAAAATGTTTCTTTCCAACTTGCACTATATATTTTTGTTTAGCTTATTTTTTAAATCAAGTTTTTTTTTATTATTATTGATGAGTTTTAGGGTAACAGTTATTTATCAGACATACTTTTCGCAAATAATTTCTCCCACTATGTGATTTGTCTTTTAATTCTCTTAACAGTGCCTTTTGCAAAACAGAATTTTTAAATTTTAATTAAGTCCAGCTTATCAATAATGTCATTTATGGGTCATGCCTTTGATGTTATATCTAAAAAAAAAACATCATTTCCACACCCCAGGTTATTTAGATATTCTCCTGTGTTATTGTCTAAGACTTTATTTAAGTTTTTCATTTTACACTTAGATATATGATCCTCTGAGCTAACATTCGTAAAGGGTATAAGAATTGTGTCTAAATTAATTGTTTTTCCATGTGGATATCTATCTTTTTCAGCACCACTTGTTTAAAAAACTATCTTTTGTCCATTTACTGCCCTTGCTCAGTTGATTACATTTTTGTGGCTCTATTTCTGGGCTATTTTATTCCATTGATCCAGTTATCTATTCTTTCACCAGTATCACTTTGTCTTGATTACCGCAGCTTTATAGTAAGTCTTGAAGTTGAGTAGAATCAGTCCTTTCTGTTCTTCTTCAAAATTGTGTTGGCTATTCTGAGTCTTTTGCTTCTTCATATATATAGTTTAGAATCAGTTTGTTAATATCCATAAAATAACACTTGTGTTTTGATTGGAATTACATTGAATCTATAGATCAAGTCAGAAAGAACTAATGTATCAACAATATTGAGTCTTCCTATCTATGAACATGTAATGTCTCTCCATTTATTTAGTTCTTTGCTATCTTTCATCAGTTTTGCAGTTTTCCTTATAGAGGAATTGCACATATTTTGTGAGATTTGTATCTAAGTATTTTGTTTTTGAGGTTGGTAACATAGGTGGCACTGTGTTTTAATTTCAAATTCCACTTGATTTTTGCTGATATATAGGAAAACAAATGACTTTTACATATTAACCTGCATCCTATAACCTTGCTATAATCGCTTATTAGTTTCAGGATTTTTTTGTCATGCCACCTGCCGACAAAGACAGCTTTACTTATTCTTTCCCAATTAGTATACCTATTTTTTTCCTTTTCTTGTCTTATCGTATTAGCTAGGGCTTCCAGTATGATGTGAAAAAGGAGAGGTGAGAGTGAACATCCTTGCCTTGTTCTTAATATTAGCAGGAAAGCTTCTAGTTCTTCACCATTATGGTGTCAGCTGTAGAGGAGGGTTTTGGTAAATGTTCTTTAATAACTTAAATAATTTCTCCTCTATTCCTAGTTTGCTGTTATGAATGAATGCTATAATAAATAAGAGTTTTTTTATCATAAATGAATATTGAGTTTTGCCCAGGATATGTCACAGAAACATCCTCACCAGCATCTTTGAGCAAACTTTGCCTAGTGTTCCACAAATTATTAACTCTATGTAATCTTAAAATGTTCTCTCTCTGCTAGTAAACCTTAAAACTAAATATACCTGGAGAAAAAAGTTATTGAATAAAAATATGCCATATAAGTAAAAATATTGATCTTTAAATTCCATGTGAACATTAATATTCATTTATTAATCAATCAACTTAATAGCCAAGGGGGAAATAAAATACATTTTTTCTTTTTGTTGAGATAATAATTGTCATAAATTTACCAGAGAAATATGGGTATATTCTCCAAGTTTTAACTTAGACCTATGATGATGAGAAATGTTTCTGTAAAAAAGGACATTGCGCTGAAAGTTGGAGGAAAGTAAGAATTAATTATTTTTTGAAGCATGTGAGACATTGGAGGGGGCCTTCCACTCAGAGAGGCAACATCTGTAAAGGCTCCTAGGTAACAGTAGCCTTGGTGTATACACGGACTGAACTCAGAGAGCCAACAAGAAAGTGGAGGTGGATAGATGGGCAAGAGTCATAGTCTGTAAGACTATACAACTATTTTTTTTTGTTTTATTTTAAGAATAGGAAATGTTTGCAGGGACTAATTTTAAAAATCCATTATCAATTTAGTTGAAACATAAAAGACTGAAAAAGGCCTAGAGTGGAAGATGAGAGAGAGACCCTTTGAGAGTCTGTTGCAATAATCTTGAAGAAAACAGATGGACCTCAATCAAAGAGCAGAGAAGCAGGTTGGTTTGAACACATTATGCTTTGTGATTATTTGAATGTGTTAAAATGAGAAAGTATGAGGATTTAAACTTTACCTCCAGGTTTTAAGATTTAACAATAAGGTGGCTAAACACTAGCATTTTCAATCTTCTTACTTTTGGTCGACTTCTGCCCACAGTCCCTCTATTCAAACATCAAGATAGACATTTCCCTTATTTTATCAATGAAGTTGAGGCCATGAATTCCCTTAACTTGCCCACACCAATAGTTATTCATGTATTTATACCTCGACGTCATTACTTTCCTTTGGTTTCAGAGGATGAGCAATTTTTCTCTGGCCCAGGTCAAAACCTTTCATATTTCCTCTTTACACCACGCTCCCCAGTCTCCTCTAGAATATTTATCCTTTAAGAGGAAATTTATCCTTTTTGCTAGTATCTTCATCATCTCTTTCTATAAACTTTGTCACATTAGTCTACACATGGGCTCAACCCTCTCAAAATTCAGTATAATCTCTTGTCTGGCTTCTAATTGTCATTTTTACTTATGTTTTTTTTTTTAGGCAAAATTGTGAAAATTTTTTCTGGACTAATTTTATTCCACACTACAGTTCTTATAGCCCCTTAACTTTTAGTTGTAGTTTATATGCCTTTCTCCCTAATTAAAAATCCCAATTGTTGAATCTGAGGCTATAATTTTCTACTTGCACTTAGCTAGACCACTATTCTTAATCTGGCAGTTTATTTTCTCCTTCTCTCTAGACATGTATTCATAATATACCTTTCTTGGGTCTTCCCCTGCTTAGGTGCTGCTTTCTCTATGATAGACTTTTCACCCACAATGTGTCAATCTGCAATTTTACCTACTCACAAAAGTCTTTCACAACCTTTTCCAATCTCCCACTGGACACCAGCCTTTTAAATTCAGTTTCACTATGGCCATTCTCTTCTGAACTATCAAAGACAATTCAAATGTCATATACGATATGACTTTTACTAGATCAGTCATTATTTTTCTTATTGATGGTAAGATGACTAACCATTCAATTACTTATACTAGAAAACTTTTTGTAATATTCTATTCTTTTTCCACTTTTACCTCCAATATCCAATAAATCATGAAGTCTTATAAGTTTAACTCTAAAATCTTCTTATTTTTTTTCTATAATCTTTCTTTGCTCTAACAAATTCTGTTAGTTCTTTGAAACTAAATGATTATTGTTCCTTTATCTTTGTATGTCCCATAACTCCAGAGCAGGCCACTAATAAAAATTCAAAAATTATTTGTGGGACTGAGTAGGACTGAACTAAATTAAAGGCCAACATCAAGAAAGAATTATTTTTAAATAATTAAGTAACATGGAAAAGAAGCAATAGAATTCATGTAGTCTCCATAGTTTTTACAAGCAATGAAATTCTCTTGTAATATCATATTTTGGAGGAAATAAACATAGCGAAGGATTATTTAAGAGGCACACTATTTCATGGTAATATTCTAAATTTAGGTTATAGGATGCAGGTTAATATGTAAAATTAAGGAGGGTATTGACAAGAATTAATTAGTGTAATCTTGAAATTTTATAATGATTTTTCAAGACATAATCTTCTAAACATAAGAATCAAGATCTGGCTAATAGTATATGATATAGCACCTTTCTTTTTTCTTAGCAAGTCATTTTTTCTGTCTTGAAGGTAAGAAGATTTGGAAAATTTCAGTTTCAGGTAGTTTACTTGCCATTCACTTGATATGACATTACTCTGGAAATCTCGGGTGTTCTTGATTTCTGTAGAGATTTGGAAAATTTCAGTTCTGTGTGGTTAACCTCTTGCTTGTTTCCAATATCTTTGCATTGCTAATGTCTATGCAACAGAAATATAAGGAAAAGAGTTAAATGATGATAGCATCAGATCAAACAGTGAATAATGCATTCATTCTGATGTATAAGCAAACATTTAGGTATAATATTAAGAAATAGAAAAGGGGAAAATGTGAGTCTAAATATCTCTTCCAAGTTTACATTGTTCCTAATTCAGAAAAACAATTTTACTCTCCTTTAATAGGTTATACATTTGATATCCTCTCTGAATCAGTTTTTGAAAGGAGTAGAATTAAGAAGTATATACTTTTCCTTCTCTGCATTCTCTGTATAATAAATACTGTCAATAATGTGTGGACAATGATTAAAACACAAATATATTAATAAAAAATTGAAAATTTAAATGTGTTATTAATGCTTCTTCTTTCAAATCTGATTTAGTTTATCTTGTCACTGAAATAATGCATTATTCAGCAGATTCTGTTATTAATACAGAGAAAACTCATCTCTCTCAAGAACTAGGTAAATTCTACATTTGTAATCTGCCCACCTACCATCTGTTTTCTACCTAATCAGATTATATTTACTTATACACACATACACACACACACACACACACACACTCACACACACACACACGCATGTAGATCATCCAAATTAATGAGACAATGCTAATAAACCATCAAAAATGAACAAAGGAAATAAAAAGGTAATTTATAAAATCTAATTTATTAAATCTTTCATCTCATTAATGTATAAAAAACTGCAATTTAAAATAGAACAATTTCACCTATGAAAATGCTAAATAATTTAAACAACTGACACTTTTTTGAATTAGCAAGTGATTGTAAGCACAAAACTATTTATCGATATTTATTAAAACATAAAACGCAGGTTTTTACCAGTAATTTCATTTTAAACAATTTATCCAACAAAATATTTTTTAAATATTGAGACTTATGCAGCAGTTTTTTGTTGTTGTTGTTGTTTTCCCTAAGAGTTTGGTTGGAAAAAACAAACAAAAAAATTATCAATGGAAGCATTCACAATTAAGAAAGTTATTGAATAATTTCCAATACATCTGTACCATAGAACACCACTAATTATTTAATATAACAAATATTTTTGATATGTAAAGAAAAATAATAGATTTATATGTAACATTTGCAGTGGTTACTTGTAGAATTTTGACAGATTTGCATTATTTTCTATTTTATTGAAAATTAAAGAACATGTTAAAAGCTACATAAAGATGAAATTTTGAGTATTTAAAATATTAAACAACAAATAAACGTATACATAAGACCTTTTCTATATCTGTAATTATTTCCTAAGCATAAACATTCAAACATTTTGGGTATATTGGGAATGTAAGAATGTTACTGTTGAAAAACCATTTTTTGTACCAAAGGAGGTAGGAAGATAGCTATTGTTATTGAGAAAAAATAACGAAATAAGCATAGTCTAAAAAAAGTTTAAAAGTGATAGCATCAGATGTAAATTGGTTCAAAATTGTAGCATTAAATAGACTTAGATCACTAATTTCACAACATATATTAAATTTCACATAAACCAAAATTTCAAAAGTAAACCATGAGACAATAAAACTAACAAAGGATTAAAACAAAGTACCACTAAATAATTATAACTTTCTAGTCTCACACAAAGAAAACAATTTAAATTACAGAAACATCATTATTATTGCTAATGTAAAGATTTTTATCACCAACTAGCACATTAGAAAACTTTTCTTCCATTATTAATCAAAGTACTATAAATCAACATATTAGTGATACACTACATTTCCACCTTTAAAATAGTAAATATGTATAAACCAAATGTAATCACAGAGAGTGGGACATGTACAAAAAACAGGCATTCATCTACATGTGCTTCTAGTTCATCTAAATCTTTCCTTTCTGGAAAGTAATTTGTTAGTATGTATCAAAACTAAATAATGAACTCACCTATAGATTCAACATTTCAAAAAAATGAGAAAATAATTTAATAAATTAATTAGAGGAAAGAGGCTAGACAGCTGGAAAAATTCAAGAAAATGCCAAGACAAACAAAACAAAAGGGAGAACTGGGTTTATACTTCATGCCTTTGTTGAGAAAATAAGCATGTATCATAGTTTTACAAAAATGATTTTCCCAAAATGTCATTTAATACATTCTGAGTTGATAGTTGAAAATGATATTTTTAAATGACACATTTTTAACTTCTTGAGAGAAGGAAATAAGTAGAAGCAATCATACTCCCTGACTTTAAGAATAAATTTGAAAATAAATTTTGTAGAATCATAGGTTTCAAACAATGTAAAATTGTGGCAAACTGGAATTAATAAAATTATATAGTGGATAATCTCATTTAAGACACTCCGGGCAAGATTTTAGATTAAAAAAATGATCTAATAACGATTTGCAATATTTTGTTAAAGCATGTGTAAAAACTAAAAAGGAAGTTCTTATGTAACTGCTGATTTGTAATTTGCCTTCCCCACAAAATATCTATCAGAGAGTAAAAGTGTTGCTTTTGTATGCCATGACTTTTGGTACTTTTCCAGCTTGCTCATTCACGTCCTTCCAATATGAAAATGGTTTGATCTCATTAGCCTCTCCAGCCCTGTCTCCAACTCTGCCTTGCTCTAATCTGTCCGTCTGCTTTTTCTTTCACCTTTCTCCATGTCTGGCTTTATTCCATGTTTCACATCTGCCAGTACACTAACTGCCTTGAACTTCTTTTAGTCCCAATGTTAAACAAAATTGTTATCCTACATATGAAATTATTATGTTTCTCTCTGTCAATGTCTAAGAAGCCAAGTGCTTTTAGAACAGGTCATATTTATTGCAATACAAATTTATTGTCACCAACATGAAATTGCTTTAACACTGCTAAGAGCTCTGTTACTTTTTTCAAGTCACCACTCTCACATTCTCTGAATTTATTTTTATCAAGTTAACAAATCTCTGACTCTTTCTTAACAAATCTCTGACTTTTTCACACGTTCTCTTATTCTCAGAAGATGACCCACATGACAGGTAAATAAAAAAGCTACCAGATTATCAGACTACGAATCTCTCAGCTTTCTCCCTAAATATTCATGTATTTTTTTCTTCTGTTAGAAAGATGTGTTTTTATTTTCCTCTCTCATAAGGACAATTTCATCTGTATTTGGATCCATCCACTTCTTCCACTCATGATTGCTTTTTTAGTAGGATCCTTCTTCCTAGTTTACCTACTGTCCTCACTCTCTACCACTCTCAATAAAGGAAAAGTTCTTAAAATGCTCTCTGTATTTTATCTCCATTTCTCACATTTTACTCTCACTACTCAAGCCTTACAACCTGGCTCCTGCCCCAATGACTCCAAGGCATCAGCACTCTTTTTGGTCATTAAGTGATCTCACTCCACTAAATGGACCCTTTTATTTCTATTTTAATTGAACCCTGAATAGCATTTACACCATATATCACTCCATTCTTTTTTTTTTTTTTTTTTATGGCCAAGATGTGTGCTTATTTATTAGGGCTGCCTTTCCATTTCAGCTTCCTAGGAAAGAAAAATTCCTGTGATGTGAACTGCTGAAGTTATCACAGATATCAGAAGTTACCACAGATATCACCTGGCTCAGGGAGGGGCCATGAAAATCAATACTACAAAAGTGAAAGAAAAGTAAAATGTTTCCTGGTTTCCTTACACTCAAAACCACGATTTCTTTAATTCTATCAAACTCCATAAAAGGCACAAAATAGTCTTAGAAATTTGGAGTTGGAGATAAATAATACAAAAAGTGAGCAAAGGCTCTAATTAGAAATCATCTCTTTCCTTCCTGTTGCCTAAGATTCAACCGCCCATTTTCTATTAAGATCCCCTTTGACCTCAGGATGAAAACGGAGCTTTTGGCCAATGGATCCCCCTCCCTCCCAGTTCCGTTAGGGTTCCCCATGCCAGCTTATCCCAGCCTGGATTCTCTACCTACTTCTTTTCTAGTCACCAATTATTTTCCCAAAAGCTCTTTTCATGCATCAACTCCTCTCTCTTATGGCCCGCCCCCCACCCCCGCCCCAGTTACGTCCCACATCTCCCTTTGCGCACGCCCAAGGCTTCTCAAAACACACTTGTGTACTGGGAGCTGCTGGGCAGGCGCATGTGTTCTGAGATGCAGTCTGCACTCTCAGCCTAAGGAAGGGGAGGTCAGGCGCCCTGCAATGCGAGGCAGCCCCAAAACCAAAGCCAAGTACCTCAGTGAGTCTGGAAACAGGACCGTGTAACAGGCTTTTTAATCTCAGCACGATTCATAACTTTTATGACAATATTGGATTTATAGATTCAGTGCCACCAAATCCAAAGATCCAAGGTCCACCACTAAAAACAAGTGACATAGAGGATGAAGAGGAAGCTCAGTAGAGTTGCACTGCTGACACCTCTGAACGGTCAACTTTAATCCATGTAAACAGTGTGAAATCCCAAGGCATTTCTGAGCCAAAGGCCCTATGGCTTTTCTAAAACTAAAGCTAAAGTTCAAGGAAATGTGACATTAGGTGAAAAGTTTCACCAATACATAGGATGTTTTTCAAATAGAAAGTGTGAAAATACGGCATATTGTGTTAATGCTAAATGTCAGCCCACAAAGCTAATAATATCTCAGTCTAATGTCATGGGCAGTTGAAATTCATAGCATGAGAGGGTGTCTGCTGAAAGACTTGTTGCACACTGCACACAATACCCTGTTATGGATAATTCTCGATATTCAATATTCAGTCTTGGGGTGTTACCAATTACCCCCTCATTTCAATACTAAAGTTTGACAGGAGGAAGGAATAGAATGATGGCTTTTTAAAATTTTTACACTTTTAGTGAAACATTGTACACATAAAGAAAAGGAACAAGGTTGAACTGTTCAAACTGCTTAGTACCAATGGAGAGGGGACGAAATACAAAAATACGTGGTACTCGACTTTTCCTCTGTCTTCCCTGAAAACAGCTCCACTCTTTGAAACTAGCATTGAGGATTCAAACTGTAAAAGAAAGCAGCATGCCCTGTCTACAATATACACAATGAAATACCCCAAAGCTTTTCTGTCATGAGTCTGTTTTGATTCCTTTTCTTCCATGTTCTTTTCTTACATTTAATGTGTATAGTGTAATAGCTTTTTACTTATTTTCTTTTTTACTTTTAGTGATTAACCATGATCATGTCTCTTTTTTAGCTTTAACTAAAAGAAACAACGTCTTAAAATTAAACGGCATTCATGAAATGAAACTGTGCAAAACTGTTTTTCATTATTTCTTCTGTACTTGGCCCTCATAAGTGCTGATGTCCTGTGAAGATGTGCAGATGTTACACCATGAATGGAGAAAATATGACAAGAATTATGTTCATAGGTCACACTATATAATGATGTCAACAGTGGATGACACAACACCATGTTTTGTCTTCCACAGGAAAGCTTAAAACAAAAGATATTTTTTGAATTAAGTTTATTGGGGTAACGTTGGTTTAGACAATTATATAATTTTCGGGTGTACATTATTATTTCACATCTGTATATTCTATTGTATGTTTACCACCCAAAGTCCAGTTTCCTTCAGCTACCATATATTTGATCCCCTTTACCCACTTCACCCTCCCCCTATCCCCCTATATTTGCCCC
>NW_011889318.1:67763-68201 GCF_000151845.1 Pteropus vampyrus
CCACAGGAAAGCTTAAAACAAAAGATATTTTTTTAATTAAGTTTATTGGGGTAACGTTGGTTTATACAATTATATAATTTTCAGGTGTACATTATTATTTCACACCTGTATATTCTATTGTATGTTTACCACCCAAAGTCCAGTTTCCTTCAGCTACCATATATTTGATCCCCTTTACCCACTTCACCCTCCCCCTAACCCCCTATATTTGCCCCTTTTTACCCCATCTACCTCCCCACTCCTACCCCATCCCTCTGGTAACCACTAGTCTACAGTCTATGTCCATGAGTCTCTGTTTGTTTGTCCTGCTCATTTGTTGCTTTTAGGTTTATATCCCACACAGAAGTGATATTATGTGTTTTTCAACCTTTCTTGTCTGGCTTATTTCGCATAGCATGATTATCTCGAGGTCCATCCAGGTTGCCGCAAATGGCAGTA
>NW_011889318.1:69271-71089 GCF_000151845.1 Pteropus vampyrus
AAGTGATATTATGTGTTTTTCAACCTTTCTTGTCTGGCTTATTTCGCATAGCATGATTATCTCGAGGTCCATCCAGGTTGCCGCAAATGGCAGTATTTCATCTCTTCTTATGGCTGAGTAATATTCTATTGTATATATATGTACCACTGTTTCTTTAGCCAATCATCTATCATAGGACACTTCGGTTACTTCCATGTTCTGGCCACTGTGAATAATGCTGCTATAAACATCAGTGTGCAAATATCTTTTCGGATATGGGTTTTCAAGTCTTTGGGGTAAATACCCAGTAGAGGGATTGCTGGATCATATGGTAGATCAATTCTTAGTTTTTTGAGGAACCTCCATACTATTTTCCATAGTGGCTGTACCAATTTGCAGTCCCATGAGCAGTGTATGAGGGTTCTGTTTGCTCCACATCCTCTCCAACATTTTTTACTTGTTCTGTTGATTATAGCTATTATAGCTATTTTAACAAGTGTGAGATGGTATCTCATTGTGGTTTTGATTTGCATTTCTAAAAGCTAGCAATGTTGACCATCTTTTCAAATATTCGTTGGCCATTTGTATGTCCTTTAGACAGAAGTGTCTGTTCGGGTCCTCTGCCCATTTTTCAATTGAATCATATTTTCAAAGCAACCAGTTATGCGGGCTTCATTTTCCTGGTCAAATTTCCTGCAGAAGTTTTACAAGAGATTTTGTAAAAGCAAAGCTTCAAAAACCAACAACAGCAGTAGTATTTACAATCCTTTTGTTCTAATCCAGGTTTGGTGGCAGTGTCACATGTTTATAAAAAATGGTTATTCTTATTTAGAACAACTAAACAAAAGTTGAAAAAATAAAAGCAAATTTGAACATTGATGCAACCTCAAGGATTTTTGTATTTTGATGATGTATTTATAAGGAAAATAAATATTTAGATGATCAGGAATGCATGTAATTGAGTAAAATAAAGAAAAAGAAATAACTATGCACTTTAAAAGATGGAATTATGAAATTTTAAGTTTTTAGAAGACTACTTAAGAAAAATTTTCCAATTTGTTCTATTCTCCATCCTCATGTTATTTTTCTTGTCTGAGATATGAGTTCCTAGGTCTTCCTATTTCTCTCTTTTTTTTTTTTAAATTTATTGGAGTTGCATTGGTTGTTAATAAAATTATACAGATTTCAAGCGTACAATTTAATAATACATCATCTGTATATTGCATTGTGTGTTCATCGCCCAAAATCAAATCTCCTTCCATCACCATATAGTTGACCCACTTTACCCTTATCTACCTCCCCTCTATCCCTTTTCCCTCCGGTAACCACTAAAAACTATTGTCTATCTCTTTTAGTTCAGTTGTTAGTTTAATATTTCTTAAATACAAGTTCAATCATGCCACTTTTCAAATTATTCAATCAATCAGGGATTCCCTGAGTCTATACCTTTTTGAAGCATGCATATAAAGTTGTATGGGAAACAAATATCTTGATCCTAAATCAGGCTCTAAAAATCAGAGCGAGACCCTTTATGATGTACATTTTAGACATATTTTAGAAACCACTTTTATTTAAATTTCCATCCTGTCCTAAGATGCGTGAGGTACAATTGCAACATTGGTCCCTCCTTTGATCTAGATTCTGACAGTGACTTCCTGAATTTTTAAGATGGTGCTCATGGTGTGTGAATGTGTATAATACCTAAACTTTCCTCCAGACCTACAAAAAATCCATGCTGATAATCTCAGGCTGTATAGTTTAAAATGTAAAAATACCTAAATAATTCATTAATTTATTCATTAAGCTAACAATTCTTAAGAGTCTAGATTGTAACAAGGT
>NW_011889318.1:71139-75097 GCF_000151845.1 Pteropus vampyrus
ATGGGAAACAAATATCTTGATCCTAAATCAGGCTCTAAAAATCAGAGCGAGACCCTTTATGATGTACATTTTAGACATATTTTAGAAACCACTTTAATTTAAATTTCCATCCTGTCCTAAGATGCGTGAGGTACAATTGCAACATTGGTCCCTCCTTTGATCTAGATTCTGACAGTGACTTCCTGAATCTTTAAGATGGTGCTCATGGTGTGTGAATGTGTATAATACCTAAACTTTCCTCCAGACCTACAAAAAAATCCATGCTGATAATTTCAGGCTGTATAGTTTAAAATGTAAAAATACCTAAATAATTCATTAATTTATTCATTAAGCTAACAATTCTTAAGAGTCTAGATTGTAACAAGGTCTCTGCTAGGCACTGAAGACACATAGGTACTATAATCCACTTGTCTAGTTTATTAAAAAGATATAGAGATAATTATAAATAATTGTGGAAGGGGCAGTGGTAGGGACGTGCAACTTGAAAGAAAACTACAAAATCAAATCTCATCACGGGTTGAATAGAGATTAAAAACAGTTTTATTTTAAGAGATAGTATCTGATTTGAGTCCTAAAGATTTACCAAGAGTTAATGATGTAAGTTATAGGAAAATCAGACAATACAAAAAAAAAACAAAAAACATAAAATCATATACAGAACATGCAGTCCATCCATAAAATGTTAGGAAAGCAGTAAGAAGAAATGAAACTAGAAAGATAGCAGGAATGAAGAACAATCTTGTGTCTCTTTAAGCAGCTTTATTATTATCCCATAGGCAACAAAAGCTAATTAGTTTGCATAAATGACCTGACTTTGACTGATTTGACCTTACATATATAACTGGCTACTGTGGAGAAATGAATTTGACATTTAAGAAAAGCAAGGAAGATCATAAAGAAACAAAGTGTCCCCCCCCTCCCCCCCACTGACAGTTTGGGAGAAACATGACAAGGATTCTAATGAGGAATAGGAATATGAAATGTAGTAAATAATAATAACATTGATTAATAGGAATAATAGTATATCTAGGAGTGGTGCTATCAGGGCTTGATAAATGTCCGAACTTCAAGAGAATAAAAGGGAAAGAGGAGAGGGGAAATCAAGAATCAAATTGGCATTTTCTTGGAAACTGAGTTGGCATCAGAGGTAGGGATTACTTAATATTTAGACATGTTTAGAATGAGGAGTCTAACCTCAGAGTTTAAGAATTTATCCTGCCCAAACCTGGAGTTTTAAAACACTAAAAGACAACTTTCAAATGGCTAATGTGAACCCCCTCTGCCATATATAAAACAAATTAGTCTGAATCTCTGATGACATCGATTTAGCTCTTGAAGTCTCCAGGTAAAGAAGACTTTGACTACAGCTTAGAATCTATTCTGTTTGGTTCTGTTTAGACAAAAAAGACAAGCCTACATCATTTCTCGTTTCCTAAGTCTGTCTCAGGACAGAAATAAAGATTCTAAGTTAGAATCTTTGCTAAATACGTCAGTAAAAAATAAATTAATTAAATGTAGCAATGTTTATACTATTTTCACATATACCCCAATTTAAATCCTGCTAAAACCCCTGAAATATTTCAAGAGTAAAAAAAGCAAACAGAAAATTCCACAAAAGTTCTTTGATCTCTGAGTACTTAGATATTAATATGTAGTTAGGTCTATAAATTCTAAGTACTATAACAAATATATTTCAACAATTAAGAATTTTTTTTTCAAGTAAGCACCAGCAAGTAACTAAATTTCCCAATAATAAGACTACATCCAATTGAAATATCAATAGAGCTTATATTGAACTCGATCATAAACTAAATTTTTCACTTTATTGCATTCTAACTTAATAATTCAAAGTTTTGTAAAAATTAACCCATCATTTTATTAGAGAATAGGACACTTTGCAATTTTACTCTGAACTTATAACATTTAGTCCTTTAAAATTTTAAAGACTTTCCCCAAATTTGCACATACCTAAGCATTAAAATGCCAATTTCTACAACCTTGGGTTAGAGGATTTTCTAAAATTTAGCTAGATTTTAAGCTGATCTTTCCAGCCAGAGCTTTTAGGAACTTGGTCTTGTATTTTCCCCTTCTTTCTCATTGAATCTGTAGTTGATTTCGTATCTAATACACTCTCACTTCTGCTAGGCTAAAGGAATTTTGACAAATATATTTTTCAAAAATAGAAAATAAAATCAAAGAGCTTAACATTAAATACAGCATTAAATACAAATATTTAGTAGAGTAAATAGTATTTTTATATTAATCCCCAATAATATGTGTACAGGAAATTTCAAGTTTGTAAAACGCAATTTTTGTTTCTATAATTGAAATGTTAATTAACAAGACAAACTACTTTCAAAACAAATCACTTTCGACCAAAAAAATAAAAGAAAAACAAATTAGTCTTCTTAATATCATTTTTATATTTTAATATTAGTTCTAAAACCAGTATGAAAACATACAAAATGTTATATACACAGGAAAATCCAAAATATCTAACAAATAGATCTTATATGTTTAATAAAATGTTAAAATGTTTTTTTAATCATTCCTTAGTGGAATAAGATATTTAATATTTTCAATAGTTTTGTAAAGTCTTTTTCAATCACTAACTCAAAATCATAGATTTAAATTTGTTCTGTCAAATCCATTTCTAACACTAAATTTAATATATGTATTATTCTGTTTATAAATATAATCAATAAGAATCCATTAATTCACGGATATTAATATCTTTTCTAATAAAAAGGTGATTTAATTTTAATATCAACATAATCCCTAAGCTTCCAGAATCTCCTCTACTTATGTATGTACAGGTAAATTTTATATGTTCTGTATAAAAGCCTAATCTTCTCTCTTCCTCTTTTCTAAAATATTTGTGAATATCTACAACAATCTCATTTTCTCCGCTGGTGTCTTATTCACCTTATTGCTATGAAAAGTTCCCCATTTTATTCTCTATAGTAATTCTGTTGTCAAAAAAATGTTTACAGAAATAGTTTGATCTCAAACCTTTCCATTAAGCAATTCACACATAATTTAGGCCATTATTTCAGCCAAATAGAAAACAGCACCTCCGACCATGTTGACGTCATAAGCTGAGCTACACATGCCCTGGAAGCCACAGAGTCCACCACAACCTTGCTAGTGATAGCGTTCGCTATACATCTAGAGGTGTGAACAGACACCTGCTGCACACACCCACTTACATTCACAGTGATTTTTTTTTTATTTATGCTTATATTTTTCATTTATTCAGTTTTTGTATACATTCAATTTTATTGGTCACATTTCTTTTGTAAGTGTTTCCTGAGTGTAAGAGTTATACCATCTCATTTTTCAATTCCTCATAGCCCCTGAGAACCATCAAATATTTTATATCCTGTCATTGTTATTTTTATTGGATAGAGCATACAAAAATCACTGAGACAGAAAGAATTTAATCTTTAAGGCTTTATGGGGAAAGAAAGTGCCGGGGCCATCAGAGGAAACCAAAAGGGAAGCAGTGGCAGGGCACCCAGCTCTCCAATCTTAATTCCACCTCCGGTCTCCAGCTCAGGGACAAATTCTGGGTTTGACAGCCTACCCAACCCAGCTCAGTGACCAGCACCAGCAAATGGCATTGGCACCTCAGAGACCATTACCTCTGAGGAAGTAGGTCTGGGTTTTAAGCCGAGGTTGAAAAGGATATGTATGATAGGTCAAGAGTGAGAGACAGCAGTACTGATCATTTTTCTGGACTAGGTGAGCAAAAAGAGAGACCAGGTCTGTGGTGTTCTCAGAACATCTATTCCAAGAGCTTGGATCACTTCTCTGCTATGGCAACACAGCTGGGTTCTGACCTTTTGAGTATTCATCAGGAAATGGCATGTAGGCAGCATTGCTGAGCCTGCTCAGAGGGCGAAGGGGCTCCCAGCCACATTTGGAGGGAAGACTTGCCCGTTGTTCCCACAGAATT
>NW_011889318.1:75462-78863 GCF_000151845.1 Pteropus vampyrus
AGAAATAGTTTGATCTCAAACCTTTCCATTAAGCAATTCACACATAATTTAGGCCATTATTTCAGCCAAATAGAAAACAGCACCTCCGACCATGTTGACGTCATAAGCTGAGCTACACATGCCCTGGAAGCCACAGAGTCCACCACAACCTTGCTAGTGATAGCGTTCGCTATACATCTAGAGGTGTGAACAGACACCTGCTTCACACACCCACTTACATTCACAGTGATTTTTTTTTATTTATGCTTATATTTTTCATTTATTCAGTTTTTGTATACATTCAATTTTATTGGTCACATTTCTTTTGTAAGTGTTTCCTGAGTGTAAGAGTTATACCATCTCATTTTTCAATTCCTCATAGCCCCTGAGAACCATCAAATATTTTATATCCTGTCATTGTTATTTTTATTGGATAGAGCATACAAAAATCACTGAGACAGAAAGAATTTAATCTTTAAGGCTTTATGGGGAAAGAAAGTGCCGGGGCCATCAGAGGAAACCAAAAGGGAAGCAGTGGCAGGGCACCCAGCTCTCCAATCTTAATTCCACCTCCGGTCTCCAGCTCAGGGACAAATTCTGGGTTTGACAGCCTACCCAACCCAGCTCAGTGACCAGCACCAGCAAATGGCATTGGCACTTCAGAGACCATTACCTCTGAGGAAGTAGGTCTGGGTTTTAAGCCGAGGTTGAAAAGGATATGTATGATAGGTCAAGAGTGAGAGACAGCAGTACTGATCATTTTTCTGGACTAGGTGAGCAAAAAGAGAGACCAGGTCTGTGGTGTTCTCAGAACATCTATTCCAAGAGCTTGGATCACTTCTCTGCTATGGCAACACAGCTGGGTTCTGACCTTTTGAGTATTCATCAGGAAATGGCATGTAGGCAGCATTGCTGAGCCTGCTCAGAGGGCGAAGGGGCTCCCAGCCACATTTGGAGGGAAGACTTGCCCGTTGTTCCCACAGAATTGGGGCCTGTTGGCTTCCTTAAACCAGGACTTTCTGAGACTGAGTGACAGCCCAGCAGAGGATGTGGGACTCCTGCAGGGAGCTAGAAACTGCTCAGCCGTCAAGTATACACTGCCAGAGCTAAGCTCAGGAGTTTCCTGCCCCTGCACATGTGCAGAGTTTGTGCTTGCTTGTGTATGTGGGGAACCGTTCCCATGGGACACATGTGAGCTCTACCACTGAGTCAGGTTCCTTGGTCTTGGGTTCACCTTTATCCAATTTAGAGCATAATTTGTTTTTGGCTATCTCTCCTTCAACCCAGAGAATTTCTTCTGGTGGTTGCTGTAGCAGTGGCCTTCCAGGTGGAGAATTTGAACAGAGATCTGTTAATGAACAGTTGGAGGGCAGAGGTCAAATGTCGCAACATGTGGAGACCTTTACTAGGAAGCTGCTTCTCATCTAACCCTGTCTCTCCTCATTGGGCGTACTCAGGACCTCAGGGTTCCCGCTTAGTTTTCACACCTCCTTCTCACCACTGTGGAATTGAATTATGTATACATATTTTTTTTAAATAGTGTATCTTTTAACATGTTGTGTCTTGCCCAATATATTCTTTACTCTCTTTCATTGGTTAAATCTTACTATTGCAGACAACTATTTCAGAATACACTCCACAGCCTACATTTGTGTGAGGCCTACTTGACATCCTCTGAACACAGCCGAGGCGAGGCCCACCTTTACTGTCATATTAAATCTCTGAACTATATTATCTGTGTCTTGCTCCTTCGTAAACTACAAGTGTCTTGATGGACTATGCTTACTTATCTTTGCAATCCTAAGACTAACACAGTAACTGGTCACAAATGTTAACTCAATAAATGTGAGTTCAGTGAATAAATAATGTGAGATTTATCCTATTTCCTGCAACTTCTATTCTTTCTGTACCAGATAGAAAAGCACAAAATAATGTTTAAGTTATAACTCAGGTAACTGAAATAAGTATTTCTCCTTTTTTTTTCACTTTTCTGACAATCATAATTTTGAAAGTGAATAAAGAAAAAAAAGTGTTTGTGAAAGGTATATAATCAATTAGAATCCAATATTTTTTAAAGTATACCATTTGGAAAATTTTAAATGTTTAATACAACTGAATTTCCACCTTTTCTACTTTTAAGGCAACTCTCCTCAATAGTAGACTCAACCATCTGCAATCAAAACTAAAAATTGCTTCTATTAAATTACAGTTGTTAGTGAATACAGTTAAGAAGTATTAAAATGAAAGTGTGACTTAAATGTAAAGATTCTGCAAATATGATCCACTTGTTTCTATTTTCAATTAACAAAAATTTGATAAAAATACTTCAGAATATTTTTAGTAAATTTTACAACTACCTAATTTATTTTTATTATATATCCATATAACCCTACTATTACATATTCTAACAAAACAAGGAACATATCACAGATAAAAAGAATCAATCAAAAATAACAAAGGCGTCAAGTATCTAAGATGTAAAAATCCTTAATGTCTGTACCTAAATGTAGAATATAAAATACAAAAGGCAAAAACTGATAACACTGCATGGAAAACTAAATTAATTAAATTAACTATTATTGTTGAAGATTAACACATTTCTAAGAATAAGTGACAGATTTAGCAAGCATAAAATCTATGAGGATATAATTGACATGACAACACTATCAATCAACTAGACATGGTTGACATTTATAGAATAATTCATCCAACAATAGTATACATATTCTTCTCAACTTGCATAGAGCATTCACCAAGATAAACCACATTAACAGCCGTAAAGGTCACCTTAACAACCTTAAAAAACATAGAAATTATTTTTTTAAAAAGAATAGAAATTACACAAAGTATTTTTATAGACTACACTAGAATTAATATAGAAATCGATAATAAAAGATAGCTGGAAAAATCTCCAAATAATTGAATATTAAACAATACTCTTATAGAAACAAGTACATCAAAGAAAAAGTCTGAAGAGAAAGAAAAATATGTTTTCAACTAAATAAAAACAAAACATCAAAATTTGTGAGGTGTAGCAAAAGCAGTGCTTACAGAGAAAATTTAGAGCATTATCTGTATATAATAGAAAGATAAAAACAAAAATTCTACCTTTCATCTTTAGAAACTAGAGTAAAAAGAGAAATTTACATTTAACACAAACAGAAAAAAAGATATAATGAAAATTAGAGAAAAACTAAATAAAATTGAAAACAGAAAGCAAAAGAGAAAAATCAATGAAACCAAAGCCAGGTTCTTCAAAATATCAATTAAAAAAAAGATAAAATTCTAGCCACACTAACCAAGTAAAAGAGGACACAAACTACTAGCATCAGAAATGAAAGAGGGACATCATTATAGATTACACCAAGACAGTATGGTATTAGCATAAGAGTAGATATAATAATTTAATGAAACAGAAGAGA
>NW_011889318.1:78913-80276 GCF_000151845.1 Pteropus vampyrus
AAAAAAGATATAATGAAAATTAGAGAAAAACTAAATAAAATTGAAAACAGAAAGCAAAAGAGAAAAATCAATGAAACCAAAGCCAGGTTCTTCAAAATATCAATTAAAAAAAAGATAAAATTCTAGCCACACTAACCAAGTAAAAGAGGACACAAACTACTAGCATCAGAAATGAAAGAGGGACATCATTATAGATTACACCAAGACAGTATGGTATTAGCATAAGAGTAGATATAATAATTTAATGAAACAGAAGAGAGAGTATAAGAGAAAAAAAGTAGAGTTATGGTCAATTATCTTTTGACAAATGTTATTTCCTTTCAATAACTGTGGAGTCTGTAGCTATGCCTTTTTAATTTCTGACTTGCTCTTTATTTTTTTTCTCTTGGTCAATCTTCCTAATAGTTTATCAATGTTATTAATTTTTTTAAAAAATTGATTTTAGTTTACTGTTTTTCAACCCTCAGGGCCACATTCTTAGTTCCTATCTTTATTTCCCAAGTTGAGTGTGATCTTGACCATCTGATTTAAACATTTTTTTTGAAGTCTTTTGTTGGCCTATAATTATCAGAAAAGTAGTACTTAAAACATTTTATAAATGGTTTATTTAGCATAAATTATGTGATAAAGTAGACAGATGAATATCATTTAGGTGAAAACACAAATAGAGAGAAAAAACTAGAAAGGATTTGATGGTCAACAGGACTCAGGTATGTCATTTGATATACTAGATACAGGTAAAATCCAAGAAGTGAAAATTTATCGAGATAGGAAGTGATTTAACAGTATTTTGTATGTTTTAAAAGCAATTTGTATGTTTTTAGAAAAAAATTACATAATAATAAAAAATGAATTTAATAAATATTTATATAAGAAAACCGATATTGAGATGAAAATGTTCCTAGGAAAAAGCTTATAATTATAACTTTTATTATTTAGATGAAAAATTATCTATTCTAATAAGTGAGTAAAAATGAAAAGGAAGAATTGTCACATTTCTTTCTGCTTTAGTTTGCTCTATAACTTCTAATTTTTGATTTGTGTCCAATTTTTGTTTCATTTTGGATATTTCAATCAATTTAGAGTGATGCGCTAGTTTCCTTATGTTTCATGGTTGGTTTTACATGGGGGAATTTTCATCAGCTTAAATGTTTCTATTTATCTTTTCTGTGTTCTTCCTATGGTATCTTCAAATAGGCGAAACATACTTTTCTGGGTACTTTTTTGGGTATCTAGGTCAAGAGTGCCCTCTTCTGTCAAGATGATGTAATGCAGTCTCTTAAATGGATTTTGGAGAGAGGAAAGAGGTGTTTTTTTAAATGTCAGTCTGTCTAACACATCCTAACCTGTACCTTCTTCACAC
>NW_011889318.1:81176-82982 GCF_000151845.1 Pteropus vampyrus
TGAAAATGTTCCTAGGAAAAAGCTTATAATTATAACTTTTATTATTTAGATGACAAAATTATCTATTCTAATAAGTGAGTAAAAATGAAAAGGAAGAATTGTCACATTTCTTTCTACTTTAGTTTGCTCTATAACTTCTAATTTTTGATTTGTGTCCAATTTTTGTTTTATTTTGGATATTTCAATCAATTTAGAGTGACGCGCTAGTTTTCTTATGTTTCATGCTTGGTTTTACATGGGGGAATTTTCATCAGCTTAAATGTTTCGATTTATCTTTTCTGTGTTCTTCCTATGGTATCTTCAAATAGGTGAAAAATACTTTTCTGGGTACTTTTTTGGGTATCTAGGTCAAGAGTGCCCTCTTCTGTCAAGATGATGCAATGCAGTCTCTTAAATGGATTTTGGAGAGAGGAAAGAGGTGTTTTTTTAAATGTCAGTCTGTCTAACACATCCTAACCTGTACCTTCTTCACACACATATACTTGCTTCATTTTCCCTTCACTGCACAGGTCCAGGTGTGCTTCTTCCTTTCTTTTTTTTTTTTTCTCCCCAGAGTGTTGCTTTAACTTTTAAGAGTTAAGTCCTTTCCTATCCAGCACCTGATCTAGCAAGATTCATTTTCAGGTATTTCAAACAATTAGATTTTTTTCCTCTTTCTGGGGGTAGTCTCCAGTTTCTCTGAAACCTCTAGAGCTCCATAAAAGGTTAGAAATAGCTCCATTAAAAACCGGTTGTTATTTTTCTATTTATCGGTAATTTTAATTTTTAGTGTTTTCTGGCTCCTAGACACACTAAATTTGTGTGAATTTGTGTGTTTAATTTTTAATGTCATATGTATAGTTTTTAAAGCTATTTTAGGATATTTGGATTTAGATAACTGCCATTATCTCTTTCTGTATAAATCTTCTTTAGATGGGCTCTTAATTCACTTTTGAAATTATGAAGGAAAACATTAACTATCACCGTATTACTTTTCCTTAGTCTTGGCCTTTATGTCACGAAGAAACAAAAACAACAAAAAGGTAGGATATTATCAATGTTTTGCTTTTCTACAGCTTGGTTAACTTTAGTAAATACTTTTAATTTCTTATACAGAAATTACAGTCCTATTAACCTATCATGTATTTTATTAATAAAGAATAATAATACTGTCAAGAAGACAGTATTTCATAACAGCAAAGATAGAGAATTACAGTTATCTCAGAGAATGTGAAAATTTATGTCATTTGATTGATTATCAAAGCAAAAATAGAATGAAATGTGGATTAACCAAAATCTTCCCTGACTACTTTATTTAAACATGCAGTCTCTCCTTTGACACTTTGATGGCTTTATTTTTCTCATTAGCACTTATGATCACCCATTACATGTACAATTTACTCATTCGCTGTCTGTCTTTTTTCCACTATAATGTCACTCTATGTGGACAGTGACTTTTCTTTCAAACCCTAGAAGAGTACCTGGCATAAAGGAGATACTCAATAAATATTTGTTGAAAGAAAGAACTTTTAAAAATATGTTCTTGAAACTTAATATAATTATAATCTTAAAATTGGTTAAAGAATATGCACTACATATAAAGATAAAAAGAATGAGAGAAAGAAATAAAGTATATTTGGTACAATCTGTTAGGAACAATTCCAGTTCTAAATTGTGTCTTTATAATATTTCCAATACAGCTGCTATTAACATCCCATTAAAGTGACTATAAAGAAATTAATTGCTAATATAAACAATCAGCCTAGTGCTGTTACCCTCCTACATGCCAAGCACTTAGTTTCTAGAGCAAGAGTGTCACTAGAGATA
>NW_011889318.1:83872-94462 GCF_000151845.1 Pteropus vampyrus
CCATTAAAAAAATGAAATCCTACCATCTGCAATGACACTGAGGGACCTAGAGGCTATTATGCTGAGTGAAATAAATCAAACAGAGAAAAATAAATACCACATGATTTCACTTATAAGTGGAATTTAAGGAACAAAAAGAACAAACTAATCAAAAACAGACTCACAAATGTAGAGGACAATCTGGTGATGGCCAGAGAGGAGGGGGGTTATGGGACTGGGTAAAGGGGAGAAGGGATAAAAAAGTACAAATTAGTAGTTGACAGATGGTCACGGGAGTGGAGAGCATGGCATAGGGAATGCAGTTACCATTAAGGTAATGGCTAGGTGGAGAGCCAGAGGAAAGAGCAATGAGGGGGATTGTTTTATAAACTATATAAATGTCTAACCAATGTACTATATCCTTGAAACTAAAAATAAAATAAAATTTTAAAAAATAAAATAAATAAATGCATGCATGCATATATACATACATACATACATACATACAAACAAACAAACAATTTTCACAGGGAGAGAAGCAGACCAAAGAGCAGAGTTCTGAATTCCTCCCACAAGGAATTGAGGGTCGTAGAACAGGGTAAATGGCCCCCAAAGACATTCACATAAATACTCCCGGAACTCATGAATATGTTTCTGACATGGCAAGTCCCAGGAGAAGCATTTAATTGGCTAACCTATTTCACATGCTAGGGTTCAGAGAGAGGAAAGATTTCCTCTCCCCTTTTACCTTTCTTGGTGAAATGCAAAAGATATCTAACAATTAGAGTCAAACAATGCATTGCATTCTCCTGGTCTCCATTATTGTTTCAGTGTATGCTGCTCAATGTTGGTGGAAGCTGGGTGTTTTCAGGAACTATTAATTATGAATTATTCCTTTTATTTGCTCTAAAACTATGGGAATAAAATATTCATAACCTCAATAGCCATCTTATGACCTTGAGTAGGTAATCTATCTAATAATAAAGTTAGCCAACATAAGATAAAAGATTTTAAATAATTTTTACATTTGGGCAAAATTTTTTTATGAAACTGAAATTTTCAGAGATTCATTGGCAAATGCAGATTATTTCAAACACATAGATCATTAGCTCAGAATCAACTTCTTGTCTGGTTTTTAAGTCTTCTAGAACTCTTTCCTTTTTTTTCTATTTAGTAACGTGTGTGAATGAGAAACCTGATGTGTGAACTTTCTCTCATCTTTGAATACAACTACCCAAAAATGATATAAATAAAATGACTGGAATTTTCCTGTAGTAGATTTCTCCTCCTGCAAATAAAACATCAAGTTAAAGTCAATTGCAAAAAAAAAAACAAAAGGAACCTAAATTTTTTTTAAAACGTTGCCACTAACACAGAAGGAAATAAATCATCTCTCTCTCCTTTCTGTCTTTAGAAATTACTTGCCTTTTCTTTAAAACAAAAACTGTTCAGCACTCAAACAAAATTTAAAGAAACTACAACATAGCTATTTCTTTTGAACAAAAAAAAATCAAGATAATATTAGTAATTTATCTTCTTAATTTAAAGAAGAAAAAGATACAGTAAAAAATTCTTCACTGTTGACTATTCTGTGTCCTCTTAAAAATACAATAGCAGACTTTTATATAAAATTTGTTTTCTTGTAAAGTTCCATTAAAAAATATTTATCTGCAATCAACTGGAAAAAAAATACTTTCTATCACGTTCTTAGAATAAGTAATTCAAACCTTTGCTAGTCCTGAAGGTAGCATTTGTGATTATACATGCCTGGGTACTATTGCTGATCTAAAAGAACACCAACGCCTTAATGCTAACTGCATTCTCTATGCCACACTAGGTGGAGAGCCAAAGAAGAAAAAGGGCTATTAGGGGGATTGTTTTATAAACTATATAAATGTCTAACCAATGTATTGTATACTTGAAACTAATAAAATCAAATTTTAAAAATAAATAAATAAATAGATAGATAGATAGATAGATAGATAGATAGATAGATAGATAGATAAATAAAAGAACACCAATGCCCATGTGTATTTTTGAAAATATATTCCCTTAATAGTTCAAGAGGCAAAAACTGGATAATCAAAAAGTTTCTTCTGTGAGCGGAGGGTAAGTTAATTTTTTTCGTAATTTTAAAGTTATGAATCAACAGACTCAGAAAAAAAATCCCTCATATAGGATTTAAATATAAAAAGTGATGTGTTCTTGAGTATATGTAAGTTCTTGGGAAAACAGTTAAAAACAAAAAAATATTATCTGCTAAAGCAACTGAGATGGTCAGGTAAAGTCTGTCTTCCTTTGAAATATCTAATATTTATGTGAGCTAATAGTTAATCCAGTACTTTGTCTCCACATTCCTAAGTGTTGGGGAGCTTGCTTTTAGATTCATAGATCACTGGGTTGAGAGGGGCCGCGCCTGAACATCTGATCCCAATGAACTTCACTCAAAGATCTTCATTCACATCTTGACTTGATGTAAATAATGACATTTTGGACTTCAGGGGAGTGCATTTCGAATGTGAGAAAGACGTGAACTATGTTCATAGGGTAGGCTATTGTACACTGTGTTTCCAAAATTAGCAACAAAAAATAACTCCCTTATCTTATGTTCTCTGCTCTGGATCTGTACTTTCCCTTCACCAAAATGCACAATCTATTTCCTTTCTGCTTGGGCTGGTTTAAGATTTGCGTTAACCAACGGAATATGGCATAATTGAATCTGCATGATTTCTAAGTCTGGGTTATGAGATGCCTGAACTCTTACCACTTAGAACGTTCCCTTTTTAAGTTCAACCAATAAATTCTATAACTAGAAAGGAGAGCTATAAAACTCAGGAAGAAAAAATTAGCCATCAGTTTGACAATTATTTCTCGAAGCAATTAATGCAATCAGAACTATAATCTTAATTAATATATAGGAGTTGCTTACATAAAAATAGGACAGAAATTAAAGAAATAGATGAAAAAAACTAAATAATTATAAGAAGCTAAGCAAGTTAAACAAATAGGGACTACTAAATGCTAATAATTTTATTTTCTTGATGGATTAAAATTATTTAAATTTTTCTGAATTTATATTTTTGAATAAATTATGCTAACAAATAAAAAGAAGATAATAGAACTGAACTGTCTGACCCTGTCTGTGTTATACATTCTTGTTTGGAGTTTCTTGATCTATAAAATGAAGATTTAGACAACTAGATAATATATCTATATGAAAAGTACCTTCTCGAGGATAACATATTGCCCTTGTTCTTCTTTCATATGTTTGTTCAAACCATCATTGTCTTATCACACATCTTTATATTCAAAATCTTATGGACATACCATTGCCTATCTGATGAATGTAAAGAAATTGAAATAATCCCTTTGTACCTTAATGATTAAGCCAATTATCATTTTTATCAAATTGAATACAATTATTGGATTGTTAGAGATAATTTTATTAATAAAGAATGCAAACAACTCTATTAATACTCACCCAGCTTATCAAAAACCATGTGCCTGAAAGTATTTTTCCTAAAACAAAGAACCACTTAGACTTAGAATAAAAGATATTATCAATAAAACAACTGAGGCAGAGATTTCTAATAATTCATTCTTCTTCATGTTAATACCAAGTTTTTTCCTTTTCTGAACCAGTAGAAGAATCAAAAAATAGACAACTCTGTGTGAATTAATTCTTTCAAAGTATCAATAGGCAATCAATAAAGTTTATATTAAAATAAAAATATAATGGTGTGTGATTTTAAAAGCCAGATAATATCAAACTTTTAAATCTCAGCAACAATCAATGTTTACTTTACTGGTAAATTTTTAATCTTTATCCTATCTAATTTAGTAATGTTCTAATGATTTCAGTTAAAAGTAGTTAAAAACAAAACAACTAAGTATTGAACATTCTATTTTATTTGAATTCTAACATTTTGTTCAAAAGGAAGAAATCTATCTTCATAAAAAAATAATAAAACCAACACTCAAAGAAAGAGGAAGAGGAAAGCAACAGAGAGTGCTGGCTGAGTTCAAGTTCTTAGCTCCAGTTTTCTCTGTGGCTAAGCTGTATCATTACCTTTCTTAAGATTTGTTTATTCAAAGTATCCTTCAATTACGTGTAATAACCAAGCATATCTCCAAAAGCTTTCCTATTATGCCCCATTTTTGTCACTTGTAATCAATAAAGTCTACCTGACATGTAGAACAGGTAATAGAAAGGATAATAGCAAAGAAAGAAAAGAATGCAGATAACTGAATGAAAAAATGAGAATAGAAAGGAGTGAAAGACATAAAAAGAAAGGTCGATTAAAGAGGTTAATGTGATGTGTACAAATAGCATGTATTCTAATCAACAAAATTTCTACATTGTACCATCATAATATATAATAAGAATATTTTTCAATCATATAGTGTTTTACAGTTTACAAGGAACTTAAAATTTTTCATCTCATCTAAAACAATAGCAAACACCTATCGAATACTTACTCTGGTCTAGTCATTCTTCTAAATGCTTCAATCCTATTTAACCTGCAAACAACTATGAGTTATAGCTATTATCATCCCAATCTTATGAATTAGGAAACTGAAATTCATAGACGTAGAATAACTTGCATAATATCAAGTATATAAGAAAATGTTTGAGTCCAGTCTCTTATTTTGTACAACAAATGTCTCTCTACTGCACCTGTGTCAATAAATGAAATATCATCCTAAATGAAATGAATGTTTTCCAATGAAACCTTCAAGCTGAAAAACATTAGGGAGCAATTAGAGAAACTTTTATAAAGGACACTGAGACAATAGGATGAGTGGTAGGAAGAAAACCAAGAAATATGATAATAAGTTAAGAATGAAATAAATAATTCAGTAAAATATTGATAGGTCAAATAACATAAGCATTGAAATAAATTGGGTTTATGAATTAAACTTACTGCCTAACACAGAAACAGACATGAATGAATAAATGAACAAATAAATCTTAATGTCTTAAACAAAAGCATTCTCAATAAAGAAAAGAGATGTATAAGAATGTTCTGAGTAATGATTGGAAAGTGAGAAAGTACATAACCAGTATAGATTCTTTACTCAGTTGCATTTACTTCAAAGAGAAACTTATTAAGAGGAGTGGGGGCGGGGGTGGGTAGAAGAGGACATGAGTTTAATGAGATATAAAGAGATGTATGGATATATTTATGTCTTGAAGGTGAGCCATTTTAAATGGAAGTGATTACATGTACATGAGGCGGGTAATAAAAACTTGAAACAAAGTGGGGGTTAGGGGAATGGATCCCGAGTCCATTCAAAAATAACCTTTGACAAATAATACATCTTTTTTTTACTAAAACAAAAGACATGTAATTAAAGATGTAAGTGAAATGGACATTTAAATCCTGCTAAAAAGACTTCTGCAAGCAGCTTAAAAAATACATGACTTCAGAAATTCGTTTTAATTAAATTTGTTTTTATTTTTTGCTTTGTGTTACTATTGATATTTCTTTGTATATTTACCATTTTTTATATGTTAATCTAAATCATTTATCACTTATATTTCTCATTGTATTTGTTCTGAAGTTTTGTTTCTGCAGGGTCACAATTCTAAGTGAATAAATACATTTTGAAATATAAAAAAGACCCAACCTCTAAGTATTCATGACAAATATATGTTTATTAGCTCAGTTGTATAATTTTTACACAATCAAAGAAGCTCTGAAATTTCTCAGTGTCCTGGGATACCATATTTTTCCTGTAATCACATACCTTGTGTTCTTCTATTAGAGACTCATTTATCATTTTCTGCCATGAAAAAAAGGTTTACAAATAACATGAAATAACAATAGATAAAAGGCAGGCAGCTCTTGAATCTAGAATATTATTGAGATTTGAACCTCAAAGTTTTTCTTTCATATTCTTCTTCTGACTTGTTGGTGGACAGACAGCCTTCTCACACACGAATGAAGAGGCCCTCGTACAGTTATCAGTACCAATGGCATGTATATTTACGTATCCACATTTCCCTTGGAAATCCAGACTTGGTTCTGGTAAACCCCTGAGGAATTTAGAAAACAAGTCACTGGCCATACTCACTGTGTTCAAATTAAATAGCATTACTTAAGAACACACTATGAAATTCATTATACTGGGTGCTGTGGGGAACTCAAGGAAGTAAAGGCACTCTCCCTCTTTCAAAAGAACTCATACATTTATAGAAGAAAAGAGAAAGATATGTAAGTAAGAGATAAGTTTCATGAAATGTGATAATTATTTATGAGTGTGAAAAAAAATGCCTGCATAAAGAAGAAGAGAATGATCTGGCTGAAAAATTATAGCAATAGCACAAAAGATAGAACATAAGACCTGGATTATAAAATTATGTTTAAGTACGGATCGGAATGATAAAAATCACTCAGCTATGCATGTACAGCTACAGTTGGAGGAGAGATAGTTTATTTGTAAACACATGACATTAGATATAAAAATCAGCCAAAATTATTCGTGAAGTTCAGAATATTATATATGAATGTGCATGTGTGCGCGCTTGTGTGTATAACATGTATATCTAATGGGAAAACCAGCCTCACTAAATAATAGAAAAAGATAACCTGAGAAAAAAATTAAAATAATCAGCTACCAAAATTATGAAAACTTTGAAATATTTAATAAGATTGGCATAGAGTGATGTAACAGCTTGCATATACATATATTTATATACAAAAATATTTTTTGTCATAGTCGTCTAATGCAATGTTTCTGGATAGCAATTTAACAATATGCGCTTGAAAGCATAAAATGGCCACAATTCTTTGGCGAAAAGATAACAATTCTGTACTTCCTCTCAATAAAATACTAGAGGTATCCTAAAATTCATATGTAATGAGGTTCTTTCCCCATATTATATTGATTATCTGAAATACTAATCAATCAAAGCATCTAATTTTAAAGGTATATTTATACAAATTATGGAATATCTAACTGACTTTATGAGTTATAAAATTGTTGACAGTAATAATATAAAATAATGTGAAATAACAAA
Organism: Pteropus vampyrus; assembly: GCF_000151845.1. Lineage (NCBI taxonomy): Eukaryota > Metazoa > Chordata > Mammalia > Chiroptera > Pteropodidae > Pteropus > Pteropus vampyrus. The sequence goes on from NW_011889318.1 coordinate 90,876, forward strand.
AGCAGGGTCTAACTTCTGTCCCCGGTAATCATCTCTATTTTCTCCAGTTCTTTAAGCAAAAGACATTGAAAAAGGAATAAGGAATTGAATTATATAGTAGAAATTTACAGGCCAGGAGAAGGAGAGGAGTCATCCTCCCACTTCCATTCTTTGTCCTCTGTCTTGTAAGATAGGCCAAGCCAACTATGATTTACTGCAAGTAACTTCATGATATTCTTCATGGAGCCAAAATACACAAAGATATTAATGCTGAAAGTGCATTAGAGACAAAAAATACAAAACTTGCATCAAGTGAGAAGTAAAGAATCATAAAAATAAAAATAATGCAGTCTATACACGCCCACTGATAAATAAAACATCAAAAAAGATTTCAGTACTACAGTGTCTATACATTTCTCGAACCAGGAATTACATTTTTAAAAAATAGCTAATAGAAAATTTTTTCTTTTTTTATTGTATTAAATTTATTGGATGACATTAGTTAATAAAATTACATATGTTTCAAGTGTACAATTCAATAACATGTCACATGTATATTGCATTGTGTGTTCACCACCCAAAGTCAAATTTCTTTCCATCACCATATATTTGCTCCCTTCTACCCTTTTCTATCTCCCCTCCTCCAGCCTCTTCCCTCTGGTAACCACTAAATTATTGTTGTCTGTGTCTATGAGTTTTTATTCATTCATCTTGTTCATTCGTTACTTTCAGTTTTATAGCCCACATATGAGTGAAATCATATGGTTTTCGATTTTTTTCTGATTTATTTCACTTAGCCTAATTATCTCAAGCTCCATCCATGTATTCAAGAGAATACTACACTACAAAAATAAAATACTTTTCTTAATTCATTTTATCATTTATTCAACTCTGTGCGTGCCAGTTCGAAACAGATATATCATTGAACGAAAATGAGAAAAATCCTTGCTTCAAAAGGATTTGAGCCAGATAGAAATAAACATATAGAAGATATGGCATATAAAAAGGTGACAAGTGCTATAAAAAAAAAAAATTAGAGCAGGGTAAGAAGGACTAAGAGTACAGAGGAGGGCTTCTGGGGGAGAAACTGACACGCAGGATGCAATTTTAAATAGGACCGTCAGGTCAGGTCTCATTATGAAGGTGACAAATGAATAAATACTGGAAGGGAAGTAGTTAGCCATGGTTATATCTGAGAGAAGAACAATGCATGCAGAGGGAACATAAATACAAGGTTTCTGCACTGGGGTGTGACAAAAAAAGAAAGGTGTGCTAAGGTGGCGCACACCAGGAAAGGTTAGTAAAAATAAATAAATAAATAATCAAGAAAAGCGTTCTTTTCTCTGTTTTAGATCTGCAGCTGAACCCTTTTTTTAGCTGGTGCCTGCTATTTGTTCATAACCCAAAAGGAAAGAATGAAATACAATCTCATCATCAATCTATTCCTTTCTGTCTAAAAATGTAGCATTCGGAGAGACACAAAGGTCAGAACAGTTTCACCAAGAAACCATTTCCAAGCTTTGGTGATAGCAGTGGTCTCTGTAGTACACCCAGCCATGCAGAGGAGGGCCACATCGGTCTCCTAGGAAAGAAAATATTTATTACTCAGAGCCCACAGAACCTCACAAACAAGGCCTTATTGTTTCACAGTTTTTTCCTCTCAAAAGAATGAGGATGTTCTTAAGAATTATTATAGAATCAAAATTATTTCACTTCCAAATTACCTTGTTTCTCATTTAGTTCTTATAAAGCCCCAAAGAGATACTCACTCTGGTTTCGGAGGCATTCTAGAGTTTCTGTACAGAACAACAAAACTTAACATTAGATGAGAATACAGATTACATCTGATTATTTTTACTATTTCAAGAGTCGTAGTAATAATAATAAAGTGGGAAAATATATAAATAATTTTAGTCCACTTCCCTTCCCTACTGAATTAGTTTCATCTCTGGCTGAAATAATCAATTGCTTAGAAACTAATCTTTTAAAATGCACAAGCTAGTGATTATAGGCAAATTTGCTATAATTTGCTATAATCTTAATTGTTCTCAACATATAAAAAAAATTATGTGATGTTATAAAGGCGTTAGCAAACAATATGGTAGTAATCATCTTGCAATAAATGTATCAAACCAAGATGTTGTACACCTCAAACATATATTATATGTCAATCTTATTTCAATTAAAAAATTTTTAAAAAACAGTCTTTCAATATGACCAATCACTAAAGAACTCTCACATGTTTGATATAATTGTTTAAAAAGGTTTTTGATACCTAACAAGAAAAAAAATTACCATTTTAATGCAAGGCCTTTGTAAATATTTACTTATCATAAACAAACTACTTTTATATTACAATTTAATTAGCATAAAATAAACTTATGGATTACTCTCATATTTTAAACTTCTCTCCTTAGGAGGCATTTAGAAACTGTGAAATGATGATTGCTTTGCAGATATTTAAGTTATTCCATTTTAATGCTCCCTGAACATCTTGCACAAACAAATGGAGAATCTTGAAAGCAGCAAGAGAGAAAGAATGCATCATGCACAAGGGATTATCAATAAGATTGCCAGTCAATTCATCATCATAAGCCTTGATGGCCAGAAAGCATTGGGATAATATATTTAAAAGGCTGAAAGAAAACTGCAGCAAGCCTATTTCTTTTGTTATTTAGTTCATGAATGTTTTGCTAAGTTTTATGGTTAAATGTTGAAGGTAAAAAAAAAAAAAAAAACTGTTTTTTCCCCAGAACCTGAAAATCCAGTACAAAAAACTAACCAGGAAGCCATAGATTTTATGAGGAAAGCATCTCAAAATTCCTTTTGTGTTGGCTTCTCTTCACTTTTTTGTGTTTTTAACATATTCTTAGTCACTTATACAATCTCAAGCTATCTATAAATCATCTGCTATATTTTATTAAACAGAACAGAACAAAAATGTAAATCAGAAGAATTACACATCTGGCTTTATTATCCTTCCAAAAGAAGAAGAAATTTACCCACTCTCAGTTAAACAAAAGCTGAGGGAGTTTGTTAACATAAGCAGTTATCTACAAGAAATGCTAAAGAGAGTATTCAAATGGGAGAAAATATTTGCAAATTAACATCTGATCAAAGTTTAGTACCCAAAATATACAAAGTACTCCTACAACTCAGCAACGAAAGCAATCCAATTTGAAAATAAGCAAAAGACTTAAAAATCCACTTTCTAAAGAACATACTAAATTGCCAGTAAGCACATAATATGATGGTCAACATCAATAGTCATTAGAGAAATGCAATTCAAAACTACAGTGAGATACCAATTCACCCCCATTAGGATGGTTATTATTAAAATTAAATTAAAATAAAATCATAAAATAAAATGAAATAAAAGTTGGCAAAAATGTGGTAAAATCGGACCTCTTATGCATTGCTGGTAGGAATGTAAAATGGTGAAGCCACTATAAAAAATTAATTTGGCAGTTGCTCAAAATATTAAACATAGAAATTGCCATAGGTTCCAGCAAGTCCACTTCTAGGTATACACCAAAAAATCAAAAGCAGAGACTCAACCAGATAGTGTACCCCAATATGCCTAGCAGCATTACTCATAATAGCTGAAA
>NW_011889318.1:94512-103571 GCF_000151845.1 Pteropus vampyrus
TGGTCAACATCAATAGTCATTAGAGAAATGCAATTCAAAACTACAGTGAGATACCAATTCACCCCCATTAGGATGGTTATTATTAAAATTAAATTAAAATAAAATCATAAAATAAAATGAAATAAAAGTTGGCAAAAATGTGGTAAAATCGGACCTCTTATGCATTGCTAGTAGGAATGTAAAATGGTGAAGCCACTATAAAAAATTAATTTGGCAGTTGCTCAAAATATTAAACATAGAAATTGCCATAGGTTCCAGCAAGTCCACTTCTAGGTATACACCAAAAAATCAAAAGCAGAGACTCAACCAGATAGTGTACCCCAATATGCCTAGCAGCATTACTCATAATAGCTGAAATTCCATCTTTAAGTTGTTTCCATCACAACTTAAGTGCCCATCAACAGTCCAACATTTTATTTGCAAGAATGGATAAACAAAACGTAGTATATACAGACAATAGAATATTTTCATGCACAAAAAGGAATGAAATTCTGATACATGCTACAACATGGTGAACCTTAAAAACATACTAAGTAAGCTAGAAAAAAAATTATATGATTCCAGTTATATGAACTACCTGGAATTCAATAGAAACAGAAAATAGAAACAAATTAAATTCATAGTGAGTTTAAGATCTGCACCACAACTAATATGTGTTCTCTGGCAAGTCCAAACTTCTGAGTCTTAGTTTTCATTGTAGGTAAGCTACCAAACTGTTTTGCAAAATGGCTGTACCATCAGCAGTGCATGAAAATTCCATTTGCTTGCATCCTTCCAAAATTTAGTATTGTCAGTTTTAAAAACCATTTCAATAAAGGTGTGGTATCAATTAATGGTTTTAATTTGTGTTTCTCTAATGAATAAATAATGCTAATCATCTTTTCATGTGCTTTTTTGTCAATCATATATCTCCTATAATAAAGTATTGTTTAAACTCTTTTACCCACTTTTATTGGGTTGTTTTCTTATTGAGTTATGAGAGTTTTTTGTATATTCTGAATACTGGCATTTTATCAGATATGTATTTTGTAAATATTGTCTTCCAGTCTTTCATTCTTATCTTTCATTCTCTTAATATTGTCTTTAGAAGTTAGGTTTTTTCCTCCCAATAAAATCTTCGCCCCTATTCTGTTGCCTCCCCACCCTTCCCTCCTCACATAATCACAGTGAATTCACTCCCATAGCTTGCTTTCTTATGTAGATAGGAACCCATGAATGGCACAAACACTTGCACATGTTTTCAAACTTCACATACATAGAATCACACCGCATGTCATTTGCCACAACTGTCTGTCATGACACTCGGGATACTGATCCATGGAATCTCTAAACCATAGACACTTCTGTGAAAAGAGCCGAGACCAGGTAGAGCTGATCAGTGCTGTGCAGGGTAAAACAGACTTCCTCAAAAGAGAGTGAGCTCCCTGTCCCTAGGGCCAAGCAAGCAAGGATCTAGCACGGGCAGGAGAAGAGGACCTTGGGAACCACTGCCCAACCCTGAGAGCCCTGGATCCCAGGAATGTTCCTCTGAAGTTCTCAGGGAAGTTCAGGGGTTGGTCCAGCCTGAGGTCATCAGATGTAATACTCAGATATCCCAGCAGAGGGATGCACTTGGCTGCTACTAAGTCCTAGAAAGGGATACCTGAAAAACCCCAGACCCCTGGTTCCCAAGGAGATCCAGGGAGGCCAATGGACCTGGCTCCTCACCAGGCCTACACATGGAATAACTCCCTTCACTCATGTCTTATTCCTTGGCTACAATGCCCTCCCCCAATTTCTGTCTCAGACAACCCAAATTGTTCTGCTCCTTCATGTTCCTAAAGGGTCGATGGCACTTTGTCTGCTTGCCCGCTCGCCCTCCCACACAGAGGATATAGTCCACCAACACAGCCTTCAAGTCCTGAACACTCTGGACCCAAACCCTTAACCTGTGCCCACCTCCCAACACTCAGCCCCTCTCCCTCTGCTCCAGGCATGTCGTCCTTGTTTTCATCCTACAAACAGTGAACTTCTTCAAGCCTCAGGGCCTTTGTATTTGTTCCCTCTGCTTGGAACACCCTTCTTAGTCCCACAGCTGGCTCCTTCCAGCATTGAGTTTTTGGCTCAAATAACCACGTGCTCAGAGGTCCTCCTTAATCACCCAAGCATGTCTTTCCCAGCCTTCTGGGGCTTATCTCTGTATTGGATCCTTTTGGCAGCATCTCAGTACCTGGGATTATTTTACCCTACCCAGGCCCTAAGTCATCCCTCAGTGATCCAGCACCTAGAGATATGAACAGAAAAAAAAAAAGAGAGGTGGATTAAAGCGTGAAAACAGACTTCAGTTCCAATTCTCCCTCTTTGGCTTTTTCAAACAAGAGAATATATTCTGCTCATCTACTGCTGCAGAATATATGTCCCAAAAAGCATATTGGCTTATGACAATGAGTAAAAATTATCCTGTTTGAGTTATAAGACTGTTGATCTCAGCTTGATGGTTCTCCTTTGAGGTTGCAATCAAGTGAAGAGAATAGACTATTTGAATGGCTTCTTCCACTACATCCCTTTTGCTTCGGTATCCAGTTCAAGAATGAACATGTGACCCAAGCTCAGCAAATCCATGCCACTGTTCAGTCAGTCCTCATCTGGACCTTCAGCCAGTTGTGGTCTCCAACTTTCCAGCTATCAAGAAGTCCAGGTATTTGTCATGGAAGGAACCTTGGTGGAGCCACTGGGCTTAGCCATGGCAAGGCAGTCCAGATTCTCCCAGCTCAGCCTTTATGGGGGAAATGTGCATATGTGTAAATGAGGGCTTTTAATTAGGCATATGCCTTGTCCCCCAAAGAGCCAGCTCCCGGAATCAGGTTTCTCCAAACACCTTGGTTTGGTGCCTGGTGTTTTTAAACCGTGGGGCCAACCCTTGCACAATAGACACGATATGCGCCTGAGGCAGCAGGGGTCCCCCAAGCCTGGGGGACTTGTCAGGGTGCTTTCCAACCCTCTGCATAGATGCCAGCATGAAGGGAGCTTCCACCCTTCCCAGAGAAATTTGTTTTGTGGTAGCAGTTTTAAAAGTGATTACAGCCCAGTCAGTTCTTATGTGAACTTGCATCCTGATGATGCCCCCACCTTCTCCGGCCATCAAGCAGTCCAGTCTCTTGCTAGAGGGAACCTTGGCCAGGATGCCTGGCCTCGGCCTGGCAAGGCAGTCCAGATTCTTCCAGCTCAGTTTTCAGACAGAAACGTGTGTATATGTATTGGTAAAGATTTTATTGGCAAAGCCAAACAGATTGGTAACACACTGTGATGGTAAAGATGTGAGGGAGCAGGCATCCTTGAAGGGCGCCGTTTGGAGACTAGCTGTACAACTTCTATTTAAACATTAAATACCTATTAAAATTTAACGAACATGGCTTGTGACACCGAAATTACACTGCTAGAGATTTATCTTATAGATATGCTCTATGGCAAATGATACTATATTAAGGGCTATTCATTGAAACATTTTTCTATAATTGCAAAACTCTGGGACAATCCTAAATATCCATGAAATAACACTGGTTAAATAAATGTTGGTACATCCATTAATGTAACACTTGCAGCTGCTTACAAAAAGTAGGGCAGCTCCTTATGTACTGATATGGAACAATCTGAAAAATATGTTTTTAAATAAAAAAATAGGAAGGACTAACATTTATAGTTATATAGCATCTGGTCTGGCAGATAGCATGTATATGGTTGTACTTTCCTAGAATATCTCTGGAATAATATCTATGAAACATGTTTGCCTCTGAGAAGGGAACTCAGTGAGTAGGGGACAAGATGGGAAAAGAGAATGTATTTATCATTTTGTACTTTTTATATTTCGAACAGATTGAAATATATTACTTACCTGGTCAAATAAATATAATTAAATAATTAAGAAAAATAAACATAATATACTTCATTCAATTGAAATGAAATTTGTTTCATGTTCTCTAATTTATTAGTCCTAGAAGTCTCAAAAATATAAAAATTTTTGATTTATTTAATTTTACTATATATAAACTTCTTGTTTTATCTTTGCTCAGGGATGTTTTGAGAGATCATAACCCATCATAAATCAGGCAAATTTGAGTGAATACCTTCTTTTTATTATCAAGGCTGGTAAAGTTCTTTTCACAAATGAAACGAAACTCTCTGGTACAAACAGCAGTATTAATACTTGTTGACGTGATGTGCCCCATGTTCCATCAAGTGTAGTCTGTTGAAAAGCCCTGTATCAGAGAATATATTTATTTTAGGAAATCATTCCTTAGGCAAAATTTGATTATCACAAGTTTACAATATATGTGTGTAATTATTTCAATGCACATAGAAATTTTGTGACAGATATGTCACATTATAAAATGTAATAATATCCAAAATTAATGGAAAGATTGTCATGGACAATTGGAGACAGAGAAGGAATAGCAAAGATAGTATGGAATGGATGTATAGATGGATTAGATGTGTACATTCTAATATTTTTCTTTTGAGACTTCTGAAACGTGTGAGAATTGATTAAATATAATAAATTCATTATGTGACACATTATAACTAGATAGGAAAGTATTTCCAGTTTCTAATGACTCAGATTCATGTGCATAGAGCATGTGTCTCTGATGCTAGCCTTCCTTTGAGTATTGGAAGGGGCTTATTTGCATTTAAAATGAGAGCGTACTTCTTTCCCACTGAGCCTAATATCTTTCACACCCGACAAAGCATTAACATTTTGTAAAACTGACCAATGAGAATAGGAAACATGAATTTTCCAATTATGGGGCGAGGCTGCAATACACGGAAAAAAATTTTACTTAAATTTAATTTTTCTCCAAGTGTTTATGATTCTAATTGATAGTAAATAATAACTTCAAGTAACAAAATTGTCAGTAAAGTCACCAATCTTTTAAATTATACTTATTATTTCAATAGCACTCCTCTTTAAGGTATCCCATTATGCTCTTTCATGGTTTTCTTCCTATCTCTATAATGACTTCTCTCAGTAATGTTTTCTGGTTATCCTCATCTCCCATCACATTATCTTAATTATTCTGGGTGTCCAAGGGCTCAGGCCTTCAATTTCCAATGATCCGAACTCTAATCTTCCAGCTTCATGGTATCAACACTGTCTATACACTGATACATGCTATATTTGCATCCCCAGCACACACTTCTCACTTGAACTTCATAATCATGTGACATCCCCATAGAGATCTAAATGTTTAATAGATTTATCAAACACATTTAAAACTGAACTCCAGAAATTTCCCCATTAGAGTTAATGGTAACATCCTTCTTATAATTTCTTGACCCAAAACCTTGGAACCATCCCTGATTTCTTTGTCTCTCATACAAACTTTAAAGTCTGTTCAGAATCTGGCTATTTTCACCAGCACCAACTCTACCAATCTTCTTCAAGCTACTATCATCTCTCACTTGGATGACTCCTATAGACTCTTAACTAGACTGCCTGCATCCTAATTTGTACCACATCCCCCCACCACACACACACACACACACACACACACACACACACACACACACACACACAATCTAATCTCAACAGAGTATCCAGAGTGAGACTTTAAAACAAGAAGCCTGCTTTTGTCACTCCTTTGCTCAAAACCCTCCAAAGCTTCCCAACATGCTTACGAAATAAATCCAATTTCTTACCATGGCCTCTCATGCCTTATTTGCTCTCGCCCACTCTCTGACCCACTTCTTTCTCCCATGCTCACTGCTGCAGCATCACAGACTCTCTTGCTTATTATTCAAGCATTCTATTTATTCGAGACTCCCACTGGGGTCTTCACACCAATTGTTTTTACTGCCGGTATGATATCTCATCAGGTAGCCACTTTGCTTGCTCATTCAAGTCCTTGTACCAGTATCACTGTATCAAAGAAGCTGTCCCCAACCAACCTATTTCAGTGAAATCTCTTCTTCTTACCTTCATATACAAAAAGGTACTTTGCAATATACGAAGTAAGGGACTGCATATTACTCCATAGCATTTCTCATCTTTTAATACGCTACATAATTTATTTGGTATTTGATATGTCATCATTCATTACGACCACCACTACCATCCCTTAATTAACAGGATATTTTTGCATGTTTATTCATTTCTACAGCTTCAGTGCCTCAAATAGTACATGACATGTTGTGGGCACTCAATCAACAGCATGTTAATTAGCCATTGTTCTCATATTGCTCCCCATGTTACTTAAGCTTAATTATCACATGACTTTTTCCTTCATTTTCTAAACTAGTTTTCTGACATTGACCAACAAAACTATGCTGGCTTACCAATGAGGGAGGACTATGAGGAATTATGTGGATTTGGGTAACATATGGCAAGAATGACATTGCTGACCACATTAAAGATTCAAGATTGCTAAATGATTTATCTGGAAATGGGTCTTTTTTTTTTTTTTTTTTTTTTTAGTTTTTGACACCCAGTAAACAGCTACAAATTTCACTTAAAGAGATGGCTGGATTAGATATACTTTTTAAAATTTTTTTTATTTTTAATCTTTCCTCTAACTACTCCTGTCGATACAACTAGTATCATAGATATACAAGAGAAAGGTACAAAAGAAAAATGTTATTTTACTGTGTTTAGAAGGACCCTCAATTAAAAGTCATAGAAAGAAATCATGCTCTTTGGGTCTAATTATTTGGGGCTCCAAGATTTGCATTTGGTTGTCTGTTTGAGAAGTGATGTTGCATGGAATTAAATATGTTCGCTAATCCCCAAGAATCTTTTCCAGTTCTTGGCCTATAATCTAAGAAACAGTTACTGAGAAAATACTGATTCATAGATTCATAGAAGACTATGAAATGAAAATTTACATACTCTGAGATAGTGTTATATTGCCACATCCAGAAATGAATGGCTCCTCTTTTATGTAATCCAACCCAATATTTGTATTCTATCTTTAAGCAAATAAAGATCTGTGGGAAAATTAGAACTACTAGTATTATTTATAATATCAATGATAGCATTGTACCTATCTATAGTGGACTCTCATAAAATATTGGGCACATTTATCTTCAAACACTTCCTAAGATAAACAGAGCAGGTACTAATTTTTCTTTTGTGCAGAGAAGAAACGGAAGTGGAAAGTCCTCCATGAATGAATCACCCAAGTCTTTGTAACTGGATGAAAGATATCAATAAAGGGACACAATGGACTTAAAAAAAAAAAAAAAAAACCTCTACATATAGTAGAATAGATAGGTAAATATGACTGCACTAAACTTAAAATTTCTCTTTATAAGAAGACATCTTAAAAAACATGAAAAAAAGCTTCATATCTGTAAATATCTGCAATAATTTAAGAACAAATAAAACATTTTTTAAGTTAATTTAAAAAATTATCCAATAGGAAAAAATGGACACAAATCAAGAACAGACATTTCACATGAAGTAAAACATATAGTCAATATCCAGAGATCAGAAAATGCAAATAAAGCCTACAAAGGTATATTTTACAATAATTCAGTTGGCAAAAAAGTAAGAATGACTACCAAACTTGTCAGATGGTAGAGGTCAAAGAAATATTTTTAAAACTATTACAAAAATCCTGTTGAAAAATAATTTGGAACTATCACATAAAGTTGAAATTTTTATATATACTATTACCCAGTGATTATCCTCTGATAGTGATTTGTGATAAAAAGAAGAAAGAGTACATGGAAAACTCTTGCACAGAGATTTGTCTAAGAATGCTTAATAAAGGACTACTCATAACAACAAAAACTAGAAACAACCCAAACTTCTATATTCTAGAGTATGGTATAAAGTCTATCCAATCTATGGAATATTATACAGCATTGAAAGGAAGAAACGATAGCTACAAGTTTTAAAATGTTACGTCATTTATTTGCTATGTTAACTTAAGCAAATAAACATTCTCGAGTATTACCTATAAAATGAGAATCACACCGTTTTGAAGATTTTGTAAACTGAAATGATGCATGCAAAGTGTCTAAAACATCTTTAACATGAAAATATTGTTAATTTGTAATAATTATTCCAATTGGTATATTTATTCACTTCAACTATTTTCATATGGATACAAATGTGAAGCAATAAATTAATTTACTTTCCTAAATGCAAAAGCAATTGTATTTATTCTCTTTCTCCAGCCTCCACCCTGATATTTCTCAATGTAATTAAATGGTATATGAGGAAAATTATAATACTTTATCTTTTAATGCCTAGGAAAAACACAAATGTATTATATATGCATGTCAAAAATATGCTATATCATTTCTCAGTCTCTGAAGAAGTACTAAAATGAAATGTTCATTAATTCTTTCATTCACATTTTTTGCTAGATGCTAGTGCTATACATAAATGTATAAAAGCCACCTCTGTTTTCAAATATCAGTGGATTTAAGTCACTGCTTTAATTACACCTTGGGCTCTGTAAAGTAGTGTAAGACATTGGTGTGAGAGAAATGCTGTCTACAACAAAGTCTGTCACAGGATTTGTATCATGTATCAGTATTCCAGTTTTAGAGACTGAGAGCAGGCTATCATCAAATGAGGCAATAGAGTATAAAGGACTAGCTTTTGCTGTAATCAACAACCAAAACTTCAAGAAGTTTCAAAGGAACTAGAATAGTTCATGGAAATATATGGTTGACAGATAATAATAAGCAGTTTCATTAAAACTCTGAAGTCCAGAAACTTTAATGGCAGGAATAAAACTGAAGAGAACAGAAATGTAAATTATAAGAAAAATATGGATTATAAGTAAAGTTAATTTCCTGAGAGTAGAACAATACTCATACCATTTAGGATTTGATCGATAATGACTAAGACTTAAGACCAAGGTTATTTGTAAACTGTATCTGGATTTTTTTTCTTTGACTGAATTCTAGTGCTTAGTTCATTCATTTTTTATAGTAAAAAATGATTTTTCCATATTGTCATTTTAATAATAGAATTTTATAAATAAGAAAACGTTGGGTTTTTACTTCATTCTTCAAAAGACACGAATGGATATAACACTGCTAGGACTAAATATTATAAATGGAATTTAGTG
>NW_011889318.1:103621-109997 GCF_000151845.1 Pteropus vampyrus
GCCTCCACCCTGATATTTCTCAATGTAATTAAATGGTATATGAGGAAAATTATAATACTTTATCTTTTAATGCCTAGGAAAAACACAAATGTATTATATATGCATGTCAAAAATATGCTATATCATTTCTCAGTCTCTGAAGAAGTACTAAAATGAAATGTTCATTAATTCTTTCATTCACATTTTTTGCTAGATGCTAGTGCTATACATAAATGTATAAAAGCCACCTCTGTTTTCAAATATCAGTGGATTTAAGTCACTGCTTTAATTACACCTTGGGCTCTGTAAAGTAGTGTAAGACATTGGTGTGAGAGAAATGCTGTCTACAACAAAGTCTGTCACAGGATTTGTATCATGTATCAGTATTCCAGTTTTAGAGACTGAGAGCAGGCTATCATCAAATGAGGCAATAGAGTATAAAGGACTAGCTTTTGCTGTAATCAACAACCAAAACTTCAAGAAGTTTCAAAGGAACTAGAATAGTTCATGGAAATATATGGTTGACAGATAATAATAAGCAGTTTCATTAAAACTCTGAAGTCCAGAAACTTTAATGGCAGGAATAAAACTGAAGAGAACAGAAATGTAAATTATAAGAAAAATATGGATTATAAGTAAAGTTAATTTCCTGAGAGTAGAACAATACTCATACCATTTAGGATTTGATCGATAATGACTAAGACTTAAGACCAAGGTTATTTGTAAACTGTATCTGGATTTTTTTTCTTTGACTGAATTCTAGTGCTTAGTTCATTCATTTTTTATAGTAAAAAATGATTTTTCCATATTGTCATTTTAATAATAGAATTTTATAAATAAGAAAACGTTGGGTTTTTACTTCATTCTTCAAAAGACACGAATGGATATAACACTGCTAGGACTAAATATTATAAATGGAATTTAGTGCTTAAAATTGAATCATTGGAAGGAAATCTACAGAATCTATTAGATCGGCTTTATATTCCCAAATCTTATAAATGATGGCAAATGGGATCTAGATTTGCTCTACTAGAAAAGAGAAGCTTCTTCTATCATTCTGGATTATAGGTAACACAAAAATTCATTTTCAAAGAATCATTCCAGCTATATTCTTTCTCTTTATTTTTCATTCTATATTTTCCATGGCCATGAAAGTGAAAGACTGATCTTCCTTTAAAAGTATGATCCCTGTCAAATATTGATGGTGGAAGAAGGGAACTCAGTACAATGAGAAGTTATCTCCTTTAGACTGCTCATATCTTTGAAGGCAGTTTTTTCTTTTGCCCTAGAGGCTATATACTGAACAGCTTGATGTATAATAAAATTTAAAGATGCAATACATATAATAAAAAGACTGAAAAACATTCCATGGCACCCACAACCAAGCTGTTTCCCTTGATTTAAAACAGTGGTTCTTCCAGGTCTCTGTTACACCTATGTCCCCTCCTCTGGAGGTAAATTTGCACTAGTATATATAAGTGCTTCAAACTACATTGACCAAGTAATTAGGAGAAACAATTATTCTAACCCAAGACACACAAACTTCTCAGAAAGCACTTACTCAGGTTTAATAAATTGAACATACCAGCTCCTCTTTGTCATCAATCTTAATGATTCTAAAACCAAGGTCTTGGCATGACTTCTCACTCTCATTCCAAATTTTCTCTTTTTGTGAAAAATAGTAACAGCTTTTTCTACAGCAGGACCATTGACTTTGACATGTATCACAGCCTTTATCTTAAAAACAAAAACCACCATCATCCACAACCCCAAGATGATTTAGAGACTATACTTTTTATATATTTCATTGCTTATTTAAGACTGCATGACCAGAGAATAGGTATTTCCCTGTATCCCAGAAGTCTATATATTAGGACTAGCTCTTCTGCCAAATTCTGTAGATAAGAGTACCGTTGAGCCAGAGACTGTCACTGACAACCCAAGGCCATTGTTAGGAATACACTGAGAAATCTCGTACAAATAAACTGCAGCAATATGGAGCAGTTCTCCCTGAAGGAAGCAATATATCGAAGTGAATATATGGGAATGTTACTCACTTTAAGGAATCTATATTGGAGAAAATTCATCCACAAGCATAAAATACTCAAAAAATCGAACTTATATGACAATATAAAAGGGACTTTTTATTTTGTGAAAGTCAAACTCTCAATTAGCTATAATGAAGAAAATGAATTTGACGAGAAAAGATGAGTCAAGTTCAAGGTCCCGTCAAAATACTGCATAAAGTTTTAAAATTACATATTAAAATGTGACATAAGGGGATAACTCCATAAAAAAGTAAATGTTAGCTGTCAGTTTAAGTATTCTATACATACCTGTACTAGATGGTAAAACTGAGTAATTTGCCTGATCTTCAGCTTTTGCTGAGAAAATATTTTTGTGTGTTTTATTCATATCTTGTATTTTGTACTCAGAAGAGCTCTGAAAAACTTCATATTATAAAATTAAGGCCATGAATGGCTTTAACAGACCACTTTATTATGATCATTTACTATAATTCTAAATGACAAAATAAATGATGTTGACTAAAAGGAAGTACAACCAGAGAAAATATAAGGTTAAAATATTTTGGAATGTCAGAACATAAAGTGGATTTTTAAATAAAATTATAACTTTTACATATCATTTTTTAATGTAAGACAATAATCAACATTTGTAAAACAGAAAACATAAAATGGAAATAAAATATCAACTAATTTTTACATCATCTACTCTTCAAATAAAGATTCCAAAGTTTGTAAAATTTAGTATTTTATTTAGCATTTAGTATTTGCATTTAGAGCTAAATGTAAATTTAAAGCTAAGGATTTGGCGTTATGTTTAGTATAAGCTTATCATGATTCATTGATAAACTATAGAACCTTATAGTTTACCAAGGTTCAGTAAAGGGTCAATAGTTATAAGTATCTCATTTTTCATTCTGGCTCATTGTTCTCTTAAGAATATGTGTATCTGATAATTACACATTAATCCTAAAACAGCAATTGCCAGAAGGAGAAAAAAAAAAAAACAACACGCAATTTCAAGGATTATTGCAATGATTTGCCATAAGAATTCTGTACAAAACCAAAAAGCAAAATATATAGTAAGCATAGAGCACAGCAAAGCTCTGAGTAATTTGCCTGATCTTCAACTTTTGCTGAGAAAACAGAATTAGAACAAAATGGAAATTTAATCCAGAGTTTAAAATTGATATCACTATTTACTGTGATCACAAATTTCACTGAATATTATATTTACATATACCCCTCGATTTATAAAGAACCATACACATCAAATATGTACAGACACAATTGTCATTATATTTTTCTTACTTGATATTATAATACTTAAGACCAAGGTTATTTGTAAACTGTATCTGGATTTTTTTTCTTTGACTGAATTCTAGTGCTTAGTTCATTCATTTTTTATAGTAAAAAATGATTTTTCCATATTGTCATTTTAATAATAGAATTTTATAAATAAGAAAACGTTGGGTTTTTACTTCATTCTTCAAAAGACACGAATGGATATAACACTGCTAGGACTAAATATTATAAATGGAATTTAGTGGTTAAAATTGAATCATTGGAAGGAAATCTACAGAATCTATTAGTTCGGCTTTATATTCCCAAATCTTATAAATGATGGCAAATGGGATCTAGATTTTCTCTACTAGAAAAGAGAAGCTTCTTCTATCATTCTGGATTATAGGTAACACAAAAATTCATTTTCAAAGAATCATTCCAGCTATATTCTTTCTCTTTATTTTTCATTCTATATTTTCCATGGCCATGAAAGTGAAAGACTGATCTTCCTTTAAAAGTATGATCCCTGTCAAATATTGATGGTGGAAGAAGGGAACTCAGTACAATGAGAAGTTATCTCCTTTAGACTGCTCATATCTTTGAAGGCAGTTTTTTCTTTTGCCCTAGAGGCTATATACTGAACAGCTTGATGTATAATAAAATTTAAAGATGCAATACATATAATAAAAAGACTGAAAAACATTCCATGGCACCCACAACCAAGCTGTTTCCCTTGATTTAAAACAGTGGTTCTTCCAGGTCTCTGTTACACCTATGTCCCCTCCTCTGGAGGTAAATTTGCACTAGTATATATAAGTGCTTCAAACTACATTGACCAAGTAATTAGGAGAAACAATTATTCTAACCCAAGACACACAAACTTCTCAGAAAGCACTTACTCAGGTTTAATAAATTGAACATACCAGCTCCTCTTTGTCATCAATCTTAATGATTCTAAAACCAAGGTCTTGGCATGACTTCTCACTCTCATTCCAAATTTTCTCTTTTTGTGAAAAATAGTAACAGCTTTTTCTACAGCAGGACCATTGACTTTGACATGTATCACAGCCTTTATCTTAAAAACAAAAACCACCATCATCCACAACCCCAAGATGATTTAGAGACTATACTTTTTATATATTTCATTGCTTATTTAAGACTGCATGACCAGAGAATAGGTATTTCCCTGTATCCCAGAAGTCTATATATTAGGACTAGCTCTTCTGCCAAATTCTGTAGATAAGAGTACCGTTGAGCCAGAGACTGTCACTGACAACCCAAGGCCATTGTTAGGAATACACTGAGAAATCTCGTACAAATAAACTGCAGCAATATGGAGCAGTTCTCCCTGAAGGAAGCAATATATCGAAGTGAATATATGGGAATGTTACTCACTTTAAGGAATCTATATTGGAGAAAATTCATCCACAAGCATAAAATACTCAAAAAATCGAACTTATATGACAATATAAAAGGGACTTTTTATTTTGTGAAAGTCAAACTCTCAATTAGCTATAATGAAGAAAATGAATTTGACGAGAAAAGATGAGTCAAGTTCAAGGTCCCGTCAAAATACTGCATAAAGTTTTAAAATTACATATTAAAATGTGACATAAGGGGATAACTCCATAAAAAAGTAAATGTTAGCTGTCAGTTTAAGTATTCTATACATACCTGTACTAGATGGTAAAACTGAGTAATTTGCCTGATCTTCAGCTTTTGCTGAGAAAATATTTTTGTGTGTTTTATTCATATCTTGTATTTTGTACTCAGAAGAGCTCTGAAAAACTTCATATTATAAAATTAAGGCCATGAATGGCTTTAACAGACCACTTTATTATGATCATTTACTATAATTCTAAATGACAAAATAAATGATGTTGACTAAAAGGAAGTACAACCAGAGAAAATATAAGGTTAAAATATTTTGGAATGTCAGAACATAAAGTGGATTTTTAAATAAAATTATAACTTTTACATATCATTTTTTAATGTAAGACAATAATCAACATTTGTAAAACAGAAAACATAAAATGGAAATAAAATATCAACTAATTTTTACATCATCTACTCTTCAAATAAAGATTCCAAAGTTTGTAAAATTTAGTATTTTATTTAGCATTTAGTATTTGCATTTAGAGCTAAATGTAAATTTAAAGCTAAGGATTTGGCGTTATGTTTAGTATAAGCTTATCATGATTCATTGATAAACTATAGAACCTTATAGTTTACCAAGGTTCAGTAAAGGGTCAATAGTTATAAGTATCTCATTTTTCATTCTGGCTCATTGTTCTCTTAAGAATATGTGTATCTGATAATTACACATTAATCCTAAAACAGCAATTGCCAGAAGGAGAAAAAAAAAAAAACAACACGCAATTTCAAGGATTATTGCAATGATTTGCCATAAGAATTCTGTACAAAACCAAAAAGCAAAATATATAGTAAGCATAGAGCACAGCAAAGCTCTGAGTAATTTGCCTGATCTTCAACTTTTGCTGAGAAAACAGAATTAGAACAAAATGGAAATTTAATCCAGAGTTTAAAATTGATATCACTATTTACTGTGATCACAAATTTCACTGAATATTATATTTACATATACTCCTCGATTTATAAAGAACCATACACATCAAATATGTACAGACACAATTGTCATTATATTTTTCTTACTTGATATTATAATGTTTTCAGAAAACAAGAAAACAAACAGAAAAAACTTTACCTCTTTTTTTATGAGTTAGATGTCTTTTATCCTTCTGCTTCTTTGAATGGGCAGTTTTAGCTCCACATACATAATTCTCTCCTCACTTATTTCTGAGGGCTGCAGGCAAAAAAACACAGAATCCCTTGCAGGCCTACGGCCATACCACCCTGAACAAGCCCGATCCTGTCTGATCTCGGAAGCTAAGCAGGGTCGGGCCTGGTTAGTACTTGGATAGGAGACCACCTAGGAAGACTGGGTGCTGTAGGCATAAAAAATAAAAAATAAGGGTGTTAAACTGACAAAGTCCTTGCAATCTGAGGTCAACCAAGGGTTGCCTCACATAAAAAAAAAAAAAAAGAAAAGAAAAAAGAATCCTTTGCAG
>NW_011889318.1:110932-113338 GCF_000151845.1 Pteropus vampyrus
AATAAGTAAGTAGTGATTAAAGAGAAGAAACATTTTTCCCAAAATAGTATTTTTGGTAACTCTGTAAAAAAAACAGATAATTATTCTTCCTAAATAGATTTGATTTTAGGTTCTTAATGTCCCTATTTCACCATTTAACTACTTCATGATTTGAGGAAACTTAATTTGAAAAATTATCAAATATTGATAAAATGTATAAATATACTATCATTTTTTTCAATAAATATTCTCTCTACCAAAATGCCAAAGTGTAAGGTAAATAATTTTTTAAGGTCATGTTTTCTTAGCAATCTGATTTTTGTTTAGTTATTTTAATTGAATATCTGTATACTTAAATAACAAGAAAACAAATTTGTAAATATAAAACTGGATTTATTTTGATAGAAAAATAATATTATCAAAACATTCAAACTTTTTATGTTATACTTAGGAATGAAGGAATTTAAGCTTTGTATTTTGTACTCAGAAGAGCTCTGAAAAACTTCATATTATTAAATTAAGGTCATGAATGACTTTAACAGACCACTTTATTATGATCATTTACTCTAATTCTAAATGACAAAGTAAATGATGTTGACTAAAAGGAAGTATAACCAGAGAAAATGTAAGGTTAAAATTTATTTTTAACTAGTAAAGGAGCACCCACAGAGGTAACAGGGGAAAAAAACACAGATTTATATTGTCCAACAAAATATTAAATATTCCCTAAAACACCTGCATAGAAAATATTTTGACTCACCCTCACTCTGATCCATTCCTGTTTTCACCTGTAGAATAAAGTTAACATTAGATATTAATTAACATAGACCCCCAAGGTCAATTCTTTCCTGCAACCATTGAAAACCCTCCCAACTTCTACATAGCTTGCCCGTAGCAAATTCAACTTTACTCTTTTTTGCTTAACAGCATGACAGAAGAGACAGTAACAGCATACAGACACACTAGCTGATACTACCTGTGTCTATGCCTTGGGATTTCACTAGCTGGAGGATAAGCTTGGTCAAGAACACACCTGGTATGCATTGGCTCTGCTGGCCTTTTGCCTCTTTGAGACTGGCCCTCATAGAAATCATATCAGAAGAAAGCCAATGATCACATGACATTAGATATTCCTATACAAAGTTTCCACTCATATCAGTATTATATTTACCCCCACACTCTGTCAGACAAGAATCATAGAGAACTAAAAATGCTAAGTTTTGTGGACATTTTGTGGATCAATTCAAACCTGAGCTTTAGCAGTTTTTATAAAGCTTGAAAAAAATGTTCATTTCATAATCTCATAAGATTAGCAAATAGTCAACAACAAAAATTTTAATTACAAAAATCAAAAGGAAATATTCATATTCTACCTGGCATGATTCATATCTTTTTTCTTTTTATATAATGAAGGTAAACTCCCAATTGTTATATATATGGTAAAAATAGATAAATGTGAAAATGTGCAGAAACATTGACCTATAATTTTACAAACATCCTAAGGATATCCAGATAGCTTGATAGGTTACATTAAATATAAATACATATGATATTGAGTTGATTGATTTGAATGATAGCAAATTTCTACTTAATTCTTGTGTTCTCTTTAAATTGTTTGAAGAAACAGACTTTCTCTTTAATAAAAATTAACACAGAAACAGAGATGGGCATAAGATACTGAATGGGGTTTGAATGAAGTCCTTTTACGGCATTAAAGTCAAATCATCTGTTCCATTCACTAGGTGTAGTCAAAACTGTCAGAGCATTTTTTTAAAAGTCATTATTTGTTTAAGTCAATGAGCAGCTCTTTGCCCAATTTAACTCTAGAAGTAGGTATTAAATGAGAACGAAAGCAGGTTTGAAAAGAAGTCTTTTCAAAAACGCTGTTCTTTAATTGGAGCTTCTTTCCTTCATCACTCCCAAAGAGAAACTCTCATCCCCTTCTAAATAATGGTAGTGTGTTTGAGATTAGATTCTCTAGCTATTTTTTTTTCCTGTAAGTTTGCCTTTGCTTATTCTGTTTCTTTGCTAGGATCCTACTAATTGTTTTCAGGGAGAAGGGTTCTGACATAAATAATGACAAAAGCATTTTAGAAATTCTCCATGCAATAAAACTTTCTCTTAAAGAAAACATTAGCTTTTAGGCATGCTCATAAACTATCATCTTCCAGGCGTCTCAACCTATGCCTTTTATGTCAAATTCTCCAATTTCAAAATATGTCATTTAACAGAAATATATTTGATAACTATTTTTTGCTACGAAACAATACATACTTTATTGATAAAGTATAATTAAGACAGTAACTTGACTTTGAATGTGTATTCCAGAAGTGAATAAGTATGATTTCTAAACTGCCAGTTCAGGGATGTCCAAAAAATTTATAATTTTGCGAAAATATATATGTATTAACAGATAAACTGATACAT
>NW_011889318.1:113388-115857 GCF_000151845.1 Pteropus vampyrus
TAAAACTTTCTCTTAAAGAAAACATTAGCTTTTAGGCATGCTCATAAACTATCATCTTCCAGGCGTCTCAACCTATGCCTTTTATGTCAAATTCTCCAATTTCAAAATATGTCATTTAACAGAAATATATTTGATAACTATTTTTTGCTACGAAACAATATATACTTTATTGATAAAGTATAATTAAGACAGTAACTTGACTTTGAATGTGTATTCCAGAAGTGAATAAGTATGATTTCTAAACTGCCAGTTCAGGGATGTCCAAAAAATTTATAATTTTGCGAAAATATATATGTATTAACAGATAAACTGATACATATGTATTTCTAAAAAATTGGGCAAACCACCAATGAAAAGCAATTATTAGCAATTTTCATTTTGGGGACTTTTTAAATAAGCTTCCAGGTTTATCATAATTAAAACACATATAGTTGCTTCTAGAAAATCTAACAAACTATATAGCTTTGAGTATTTTATCAAAAGTATCTACAACAAGTAAATATATAAAGTTAATAAGTATTACTAACAAACTATATAGCTTTGAGTATTTTATCAAAAGTATCTACAACAAGTAAATATATAAAAATAATAAGTATTATTTTCAGGGTTTTTTTTTTTGAGAATTTTCTAACTATTTTGAGTAAAAAATGAGCCTAGTGTTAATTGGTTAATTATAAAGACATCTTTCCCTCAAACCCTTTCCTGTCCTTGAAACACTCAAGTAATTTGTACCCAAACTATCAATGTATTTTTAGTGCTTTTTACAATGTTTCTTATACCTCTTTTCTACTTCAACTTTTATTTAGTCTTTAAGATCCCAGTAAAATATCACTCATGTTTCACTATTTTTATATTTAGCAAGCCTACTCAGTTCCAAAGGGGGAGAGAGGGGAAAAAAAACTAAAAAACATTGAGTGAAAGAATGTTAAGGTAGTAGAAACCAAGATTTAACCCCAAGAGGAAATAAATGAATTAAGTAAACAAAATGTAAGATTGAGAGAAAGAGAAAAGAGAGATGCTTATGATAACACAGATAAAGAGAACAAAGCAGAATGATAGCGGGATATAGCTAAATTAGTGTGAACTTTATTATAAAAAAGGCACAATGCATAAAATTTTGAAATAATTTTCCAAAAACAAAGTCCAAGAAAAAGTAGGTTTTCAATTTTTATTTTTTATATTATGTATTTATATATTATTGTCACTTATTTGATTTTTTTAATCTTAAAAATTAGTAAAAAATTAAGTAAGCGTGGAGAAATTATAAGTCTAAAATTCTTGGTTATATTAGAATATAACAAATAGGGACAAATGGTTTAATTTGGAAATATATAAGCATTTGTGTGAACAAGAAATAACAGAGATGAAGAAAGATAGTTTGTTTTATTTTTCAATCCTTAGAATATTTCCGTGCATAATTTTCATTCAATATCTAATATAGTGGTATCTTAAATCTCAAATTATTCAAGAGCATTTCTGTTGCAGTTTTGCCTTTAGTAACTAAAGATTTAGGCCTTGATTTGCCTTTTCCGACTGCTACCTCTATTGGCATTTTTCTTACCTTCGCTTTTAAATCAAAAGAGTCTTAGGTCACTAAAGCAGTCAGCAGAAACAGAGCTGCAATTTAAAAGGATGTTTCTTCTCACATTTCACATTGTCACTGTTTTTTCCATCAAATATTATTTCAAACAATTATGAAATAATACCAAGTGGAATTATGTTTTATACAGGAAATGCCAAAACAGACTCTCCTGCTTGATAGTAACCTATTTTAAATGTTGTTTGGTTAAAGTAGCAATGCAAAAAAGACCTTTCTAAAATTTTGAGTTATCCAAAAATGTAAAAGATACTGAGTTCATTGTCACTTGAGATGTTTAATCAGAAGTGAGATGGCAATAATTTTAAAATCTTGTAGAAGGGACACTGACATTATTAATGGTGGTTTTCATTCATGATATTCAAATTTTTATTATAGGGAGGAGGAAGCTCTCTTTCAACCTATTTTGTAAGAATAAAATAAAAGTTGTAAATTATAGAATTATGTGAGAATTAATATTAAGTAGATCTAGCTATCAGAGTAGATTTTAAAGAGCTCTTAGTAAGATGGTTCTCTGAGATCAATGAAAGTAATAAACCTCTAGCGATGCTGTGACCATGAAAAGTAGAAAGAAGACCCAAATGACCAAAAATCAAGAATAAGATTATGTCACTAAAGATTCTACAGACATTAAAAAATAATAATAATAAGAGAATATTATCAACAATTTTATACAATAAATTTGACAGCTTAGATGAGATGGGCAAAATTTTTAAAAGTCACAAAGGTCACTCAAAACAATAGGTAATCCGAATAAACCCTATATATAAAAGAAATTGATATTATAGTTAAAAACTTCTCCACAAAAACAAAACAAAACCAAAAAAATAAACTCCAAGAATTCTACTGGATATTAAAGGAAAAAATATTAC